>NC_142046.1:40142919-40355419 GCF_982192425.1 Myodes glareolus | reverse complement strand
CCCCGCCACCCCTCCGCCCTCGGTCTCCTGCCCCGCCCTCGGGCGGGCGGCTGGCAGCAGTGCCCGCGGAGGCGCGGCAGGGGCGGGCCCTGTCCCTCGAGGCAGCCCGCGGGGCCAGTGGCAGGAGCGGCGCGCCGCCAGCCGCGGGGGGCGTGGGATGGGGGAGGCGGCGGAGGGGAGCGCCCGCTGCCACTAGAGCCAACCGCGCACTTCCGAAGGGTGTCGCGGCTGCGCTCCCCTCCCGCGCCCCGGGAACTTCAAAGCGGCCCGCGCCGCAGGGTCGCCCCGCTGCGCTCTGGGGCCCCGCAGCCCGGTCCGGTCGCCTGGTGGCCATGACCCCAGTGCGCTGCTCCGCACTGAGCCTGGCCCTCCTGCTGGTGGCCCTGGCCGCCGAGCTCGCGGCAGGTACTGTGGGTGTCTCTTCTTGGTGCTGGTGGGGGTGGTAGTGGGGGCCGTCTGCGGGTGAGCACGGTGACAGAAGGTACACGTAGCCAGGTGACCGTCCTGTAAGCTACGGGGGAAAGGCAATCGGGCTGAGGGGGCGCAAGTCAGGGCGCTGCGTGGGCACCTGATGTCTGGCAGTTGAAGGGGTGGGTGTACAGGTGTTTGGGGGACCGAATTATCAGGAGGACAAGAAGAGACGAGGGCGTGGGGTTTGGGGAGAGGGGTTGAGGTGGATGATTAATTGGAGGGCAGTTTGCAGCGGAGGGAGTAGGGGAGCATTTGTAGGTGCGTGCTTGGCTGGGAGCTGGGCGGCACTACTTCACACTGCGGGGACTTGGAGGAGTGCAGGTGCGCTCTGGGGGTGGCTCCAAGTGGAACCCCGGAGAGAGCGCAAGGATGGGAGCGTGGTGGGGGTGAAGGTGGCAACTTACTCTGAGTTTTCGGAGGAGAAATATATTCCGAAGGCCGTTGGTGCCAATCTTGGGAGGCAGAAAAGGGGGCTTAAGGCTGCGTGGCTTGCAACGCATGTTGCTTTCGAGGTAATGGTTTTTACTCAGTTTCCGGAAGGGGGAAGGGGTTATGGCAAGAGTCCCAGCGTTTATAACAGGTCTGTGCTGTGATAGGCTAAACAGAGCCCTCGACCCGAGCTAGAATTCAAACGTTTCTTTTACAGTGTTTACTAGAAACTGGGGCAAATGCATCTTTGGTAAAAAAAAAATAATAAAAAAAAATAAAATCATAGTCTGCTCTGACTAGAGATCTTTAGGTCTGAAACTATCCGCATTGCCCTGGATTCCAGAGAAGAGGGACAGATTCGCCCCTAACTCGGTTTTTAAAAATGTCAATCAGACATTGGAGACATTTGCACATAAAAAAAAACTGGTGTTTTTCCATGGAGCGGTACTTTGTCCGAAGCTGATTTTGATGCTTTTTTTTTTTTTTAGATGACAATCTGTTTGACATTAATAGCTATACTCAGGGTGGGTAGTTTTCCTCGTGGCGACATGTGCAAGAGGCTGTTTTGAATAGTGTGATTGCTGTCTCGTACAGATTTCAGATGGCCTGAGAGAATTACCAAGTACAATATTCAAGTTAAAAAGCGATAATTGGAAAGAATTAAGTGATAAAACTGGAGGATGAAAACATCCCCCACCCATCTTTAAGAAAGCAGTTACTCTAATTCAGCCAGAGAGATAATGCGGGAAAGTTAGAGTTTGGAAAATTCATCTATGAGAACAGAGCTGACAGTGGGAAAGGCTGTGTAGCAAAGGGGCCAGCTCTCTGTTAACTCTGGACATTGAGTGTGTGTGCTTGACAGCTGAGCAGAATTTACCACCCCAAGCTACAAAACCCTAAAGACAGTCTTTGAAGCATCACGGTTTTGATTGGCTACCTGTGAACCCATCTCTCTAAGTTAACCACGTTATCCCTTTTATTTGAGAGCATGTTTTTTGGAACACAGAACCAATTATACTTTTTATGTATGCTTGATAGAGATGTTTTGTTGCATAACAGAATTTTTAGAAAGTTTGAGAAACTAAGGCACACCAACTTAATAATATATATTCTATTATGTTCTTGACAAGGCATGGAAACTTTTGACACCAGAATGCTATATATATAGCTAAGTGTATATAAAATGAAATACATTTGCCACTTAAATTTGTTTCCTTAAAAACTGAGATACCAGAAAATTCATAATGTGGAACTAATATATCAAAATAGTGGTGAACTTGTTAAAGTTGAACTTTTGTTCAACTTTTCTATCCAATACAATTGTTTTCAGATTTCTTTAGGACACTTGAAGACTTTTTGTGTCCCATGTAAGCAGTGCATGTTGTTGTCTACTAATAATGGGACAAAGCATTATTTTTCCAAGTTTATATATATATATATATATATATAATTTTTAAAAATTTACTTGCTTTTATTTTATGTGTATGAACATATGCCTGCACATGTGTATTTGTGTGTGCATGTGTATGTGTGTATATACCCTATGTTTGCCTGGTGCCTAAGCATGCCAGAAGAGGGTGTTGGATCCACCGGAACTTGAGTAATAGATGGGTGCAAGCCTCCATGTGGGTGGGAGTGAGTCTGAGTCCTCTGCAAGAGCAGCCTGTGCTTTTAACCACTGGACTGTGGCTCCCGGCTCTCTTTGGTGTTTTGATAACAGAATTCCAGGTAGATTTCTCCCCAAATTAAATTGTGTTTCTCAAATGACTTCTCGTCTCTTTTTGTAAGTTATGTTGTAAATCCTACTGACCATTTACAAATGTGTACTTGACATTTTTGGCACGTTCTATGGGAAGTTGTTCTTGGCATGATGACATAGTGAAACAGTGTGTCAGAAAGCACCAACTTCCAAGCTGGCTCTGCTGCATACCAGGTGTCTAGGGCCACGAGTATCTGAAAGCTTGGGAAAGTGGCTGACCCTTTCAGCTTTGGCTGATCCTCTTCAGCATCTCTGTCACCTTTGAGGTGGCCTGGGGTCACAGACAAGATCACCCTTTCTCTTTTAGAATTCCAGAGTCATAACAGTTAGTGTCCTCACTGGTTTGTTCTAGATTGCTTAAAAGGGGCTTCTCTGGTCACGTGACTTTCAGATACCTTATTGTTGATAAAGCCCCACAGTGTTTACAACACTCCTTGTTCATACCAAGCAAAGAATGGACAGGTAATGTCCTAGAATCCTGCAAGGTTACACCTTGTGTAGTCTCTTCTGATGTCATGCCTTTTCTTTGTCCTTTGGTCAATAAAGATTTATTGAGAGGCCAGAACATCCCATAGCATCGTTCTAGAAGTACAGAGCTACTTGGTAACAGGCATGGGGCTGAGGGAATCAGGTAGTGGCATGTTTTCACCTAAGCAACAGTTAGCAGTTCAGAAAACTCAGAGGCACTTCTACAAGAGAAAGTGAAAACCTGGGGCTGAGCTTAGAAATGCAAAAGCTGTTGCCACCTTTGCCCTCCTTAGGCACAGTCCTTTATTGGTTGATGGGCACAAATGTGGCAAGAACCTTTCTGGTTCCAAAGAAGAGATATCTCTGGCCTAGGAGAAACTGTGTTGGTACCCTTGGGGCTTATTTCATCACTCTCTGAACTGCCTAAGGCTTTTGTCTTGCCTCAGGCTTACAGAGATGCAGAGTTGTGAGCTCCTCAGACTCATGTAAGTTATGCAAAAATATAAAGAATTTGAAGTGGCAGAGCATAGTGAGCTAAGGAGGACATTATTTGACAATGGATGTTGAGAGACAGATTGCAGGGTAGGGGGGTCCAGTCTAGGAAGAGGAGGAGGCTGCTGGCAGACCACAGGAGCTAGGCTGTGGATTGAAGGAGTTGATTAATTCAGTTGAGTTTTAAATGCCCATTAGACACTAAAGTGGACATCTTAAGTAAGAAATTGATTTTAGGGGTCTGGAATTCAGAGGACATGTCTGGACTGATGGTAAAATAAACCCGAGCCAAGGACATTTGCAGATTATTTTGAAAGATGTGTCGGGCTCTCAAATATAGTAAACAAAACACAGACCTGGTTAAATTGAATTTCAGGTAACTAATGAATAAATTTTTAGTCTTCATGTGTCACTGATACAGCACTGGCCATATGTATATATTGAAAATTAGTCAGGTGGAGGGGAGGTGGCACATGCCTTTTATCCCAGCACTCCCAGGCGGATCACTGTGAGTTCTAGGCCAGTCTGGTCTACAAAGCAAGTTCCAGAACAGCCAGGACTGTTATACAGAGAAACTGTCTCAAAAAAAAAAAACCAAAAAAATAAAAACAAACCAACCAAACACCCCCCCAAAAACAAACACAAAACAAAACACATACACATACACACACACACACACAAGCAAACAAATTAGTTTTGATGTAAATTTAAACTATCTGAGAACTCTCTGACTTTAGTTGGGAGCCCAATGTAGAAGCCCTGTCATATTACGAATTCTTGCTGCATGTATCCCTGATATTTTATTTTATTGAAAGAACAGTGAGGGTCAATTTCCATGTCAGGACCTCTCTTAGTACCTTTGTTCTGGCTCTGCCTCTGTCTCAAGTTGTGTCTCAGGATAGGTGAACTCTTTGAACAGGGAGTTCTGCTTCTATGTGGTCTAGAGGCAGTTCTAAGCCTATTCCAATGTGATTTTTGAATATCTCAACATAAATACCCATGTGAAGGAGACAAACATAATTCCCTGGGGTCCTTGGAAGTGACTATTATATCAAGATAGTGAGTTTCACTCAAATTTGCAGCCTTTTGAAATGACTGTTATTTATAGATGCCCGTTTGATTATTTGATTATTCCTTTTGAATAATCTTTGTTGTTTGTTCATTTGTTTTATTTTCTCTTTTAGGGAAAATCTTCCAGTCAGTAAACAGTGACCTGGATCATTTTTCTCAGTGGTATTCGCATCACTTATCACAAAGAAGTCACATGTTACACATCAGAAACTTGGGGGCTGGGGTACCAGACAAGATCATGAATAGGGAGGCTGTTAAGCTCTGTAGGACCTGCTCTGCCAAACACAATTTGTTGTTTGGGGGCGGGGCATGATTTAAGAGAATGATTGCAAGTGTTTGGGAAAGGAGCCAGAATATAAATATGGAAGAGCCAGAGACCGTTCAGAGTCTGCTCTAGCTTAGGCCCCACCTGCACCTGCTGTCCCCTGCTGATGGATGTCATCTTCAGATGTGGATACTTTTTCTCATGAATTCTTAAGTTCTAGATATACTCTCACATATGAAAACAGCTTATCGGGATAAATAACAAAGTGAACGTTCAAGTATCAACGATAAACTAAAACAGCAAAGCAAAATTTCTAAGAACAAAGCACAAGGCATTCCCCCCCCCCCACACCTTTAGGGCTTCATCTTGGAGGTTTCTCCTGGATCTTTCTGCTGCTTTGGCTTGATATATATTAAGACTTTTGTCAGTCAGTTGTTAAGACTTGAGGGTTTATCTTAAATTTAAGATAGTGTGATTTGTTCACAAGCAACATACAAGGGATACTTTCATTACCTTGGGGATACCTGAAATATCATGTTGGCTCACAGCCTTCTCTTGTTTAAGTGTGGAGACCTAGAAAGGGGCTGGGTGTGGCAGAGCAAAGGAAAAATAACTTTTTGTTACCTGGCGCCTGGTCCCCCAAGTGCGTAGCAAGACTCCAATATACACTGCTTTCCTAAACTCTTAATAACCCAATAGTCAATGAAACAGTGAAGTAGTCATGTGGGAGCATTGGTTAAACCAGAGTCCTAGATCCCCACGCTGCACTTTGATGGGCCATCAAAGGTTTGGCAAACAGGCACCACAGAAGAGGCAGATCAAGGGCTCCTCAACGATCTACATGTTAGTGCGGCTCCCATGGAAACCGGTGAGGGATCCATGTAGCCATGACGTGATACAAGGAATCAAGATGGCGGAGTATCTTCTATGCTGAAGCAGGTTTGCCTTTCCTGCGGTCGTTTTGGTAAAGAGCTGGAAGACAAAGCCATGACTCTGAGTTCTGTACCTTTCTTGATTTTGAGAGTTGGGTCACAAAATCCGAGGGCTGCCTGATCCCTAGACTGTGAGCATTACAAAAGGCTACTCTTCCTTAGAGGTCCAGTAAGAAGGGAACAGAGGAGGGAGCTGCACAGGAATGTGAGCAGGCAGGGAATGTGAACAAGCCCTCCAGGCTTCTTCCCGTCTTGCCCCTCCCTCACTTCCCTGCTCTGATTGGCTAGAGAGGCTCCACTTGGTCTCCTTCTTCACCCTCCCCCCTCTAAAATCGCTTACCTTCTCTATTATTCTCTGCTGTCTTTCCGAGAGTAGGCATGCCAAGATATTGTCTCTTTGGAGCTGTTTTAAATTAATCTCCTCAAGAATTCATGGGTGAATCATTTCGTATGACTCAAGAGCTTGCTTATTATTTTTTTAAAACAATTTAAAATTTCAGTGACTTATACATCCCAAATTAGAGCAATCTACTTTTTCATTAAACTTTTCACATAGAAAATACCATTAGAATGTTCAGAATTTGAAAGTGAACCACCCTGCCCAGTCTGTCACTTTAATCTCGTGGTAAGGCACAAGGACAGAGACAGGTACCACATCTCTGGGTGATGATTAAAAGTTTTGAACAACTTCATGATTGATTTAAATAAAGATTTTTTTTTTGTGGTCAAAAATAGGACAAGACAAAAATCTAGTCCATCAGGACCTGGAAAATGGTAATTCTACTGCAAAATGTTTCCTACATGCACGCTTTTCCAAGAGATGGTAATTGAGAGAGTGCTAATCCAGATTAGAATGGTTTTTAAGAAACAGGCTGTTTTAAAACAGAGCCAGAATATATTAAAAAGTATTAACTCATCACAGCTCACAGTTCTATCTGATGACACTTTTCTGGCCTTCTCTGCTAGATGTGTATTTTTTTTTCTTTTCTACCACCCCCATTATCACTCTTCAAGAGTAAAAATTCGACTCTGAACATTTGCCTGCTCTCAGAGTTATAGTAAGACACTGTTCTCACTCAAACTCACTCTCCTTACAGTCTGCAGTATGTATTTCCAGGAAATAGACAATGCACTAATCCTGGAAGACTGAGAGAACGCTTGTAGAATTAGAAGATTCCTAATACGTGTGTACTTGAATAAAATTATATAAAAAAAATCTTTCCTAGGACTAGTTTCTAGCTATATTTAACTACAAGACATTGCTTTTTTTTTCAGGGTGAAGAAAATTGACTTCAGTAAAACAATTGGAGCCCTTTAAAAGAGTTGAGAGCTTGTGAAGCAAGCTCAAGATATTTTGGGTTTTGTCATCAGTGTAGAGATTTTTTTTTTGTGATAACTCATCATCTGTCACACATTGTCAGGGTGCTTCCATTTGTATTTCTAGACTGAGGAATTTGAACTCCACCTCTTTTTACCTAGAAGTTTATCAATTTTATTGGTTTATTTCAAATATATAATTATTGGTTTGTTTTTCACTTTCTCCCAAGTTTGTCTATTATTTCCTTCTGCTACTTAATTTGGGTTCGATAAATTTTTCTTCCTTCCTTCCTTTCTTCCTTCCTATCTTTCATTTTTTTTGTTTGTTTGTTTGAGATAGGGTTTCTCTATATAGCTTGAAATCTGTCCTGGAGATGACTCTATAAGCCAGGCTGGCCTCAAACTCACAGAGATCCACTTGCCTCTGCCTCCTGAGTGCTGGGACTAAAGATGTGTGCCACCACCACCTGGCTATCTTAGTTTCTTGAAGTGATACCTTAGATTAAGTGTTGGCAGATTTTCCCTGGCGGATCTAGTAGTACATATTTCTGACTCTGGATGGGTCTCCTAAAGTCTCTGTTGTAACTCTCTAATTCATACTTTGTAGTAATGAAAGCATCTACAGACAATACATATATGAATAGGTGTTGCTGCATATCAATAAAACTTTATTTATAAATGGCCCAGACTGTAGGGTTGTAGTTTACTGATGCTTTCTTCAATCAGTTATGACCTTTGTCCTTTTCTAACATAAGTATTTAAAGTTCTAAGTTTTCAGCTCTGTAGTCACTTCAGTTCATACATGCAGTACACTCTGTCATGCTTCCATTTTAATTGCATTCAAAATATTTTCTTGGTAATTTTGTGGGTCCCATATGGAAGACTGATGTATTTTGTTTCATTTAAAACTGTTTTAAGAAATTTTATTTACATCCTAATTTAACCCCAATGTTGATTTAAAAGATGTACAACTTGTATGATTTCAATTATTAGAATTCATACTTGTTTTGTAACTTGGCATGTGTCTGACCTAGAGGATATGCAGGAGAGGATTAATGGGTTGATGATGTTCTATGAATATCTGTTAGCTCAGGCTGCTTGACAGTGTTAGGCAAATCTTGTGAGTCTTACTGAATTTTTGTCTCATGCTATCTCGCATTGAATTCTCTTATTTACCTGTATATTTGTCTATTTATGTTTCTATTTTTTCCAGATTTTGTTTTCCAGATTTCAAATTTTGTTATTGGATTCATGCACATATATGATTATTATGTCTTCTTTCCAAAAAGTTTTTTTTATAGCTTTATGCATATGGTGTTTTGCCTGCATTTGTGGCTATGTAGCACATCATGTGTGTCTGGTGTCCACAGAGGCCAGAAGAGGGCATCAGATCCCTTGGCACTGGCATTATGAATAGCTGTGAGTCACCAAGTGGTGCTGGCAATTGAACTCAGGGCATCTGGAAGAGCGGCCAATGCTCTCAACCACTGAGCCATCTCTCCAGCCCACATTATGTCCTTTGATACACACTGGGGAATTTGCTTTACCAATGGTGATATATTTTTTAAATGACACATTGCTGTTACTCACTGGTAGTCATATTGTTTACTTTGAAGTCTCCCCGGTCAATGCAGTCCTTCCACAGTTTTTGTTAGTTAATATTTTTACGTTTATCTTTTTAAAGATCTATTAAGATAGCTATTATAACTTTCTAGGAACTAGGGAAGTATCTATGTTTTACAGATTTTTCCATTTTCTTATTAGCTTACATATGACTTTGTATTTAAGTTGACTTTTTCTGTAGCAAGCATATAGGTGAGTCTTTCTCACCAACACTTGCATACTTGCCTTTTAACCAGGATATATAGACTATATACATCAAATCTATTTATCAGTATGGTTGGGTTTAAAGTTGTCCCTTTTCTTTTAACTGTTAATTTCTGACCAGGTACAAGTATTATAAATTATTTCCATTATTAGTTTATAAGCCACATCTCTTTGCTTTGGTTGCTGCCCCAAAATTTTACATCCATCTTTAAATGATCATAGTTTAAGAACTTCGTTGTATACCTCATCTCTGTGTCTTTGTACGTGCTGTTAATGCCGTTCATCGTCTTTTGAAATATCTTATAAATCATCAAATACATTTGCTTATTGCAGCTTTAACCCTTTCATTGTGGTTAAATAAATTAGCAAGTGAGCGGTACTTTCCATTCACATATTTCCAATTGTTTGTCAATAAATTAAATGATTTTGCTTTAGTTTGAATAATTTCTTTCCTCATTATTTGGTACTGCATTCTGATGGAAATGAATTGTAGTTTGCTTTTATTTTTATTTTACTTTCACACCATCCTCCAATTTATCACCTAACTTTTTAATCTTAAAATACCAAGAATAAATAGCTTTATGGTTACTGGTCATCTACTTTCTAACTCTACTTTTAATACTGCTTTTAAAAACCAAATTCCAACCCATTTGTCCATACCTCTTTCTATTATTAATACTAATAGTTTTTATGTGTTTCAAAGTAGCTGATAGATAGCAGTGTGTTTCCTTCTAAATACTTCAGCATGCATATTATACAGAGTTCAATATTTGTTCAAGCTTTTCTCCTTTGATCAAATATTTAAATATGATATGATATTTTTGTGCATTCGTTTTGAGAAACGTGGTCACCTAGTCTTTAAGAGATATTAATGATTAACTCCACTACGGTGGACTAACTGCCTCTTTTCCTTCTCCAGTAATTCCTCAATGCCTCATTCCCAAAGACATCTGCTATTTTATTTTCAATGTAGATAAGCTTTTGTTTTTTAAATTCTGTTTTGTAGCTGCTAATTAGGTTAGTTTGTTGGTAGTTTTGCTCAAACTGTGGACATTTTTACTGACAAAATGGTGTTAAAAATTTCCCTTTATGTTGAGTAATTTTCTAATTTTTCCTTTAGTTCTTTCTTAAATATTACTATTATTAGTGTTAAAAATTTCCCTTTATGTTGAGTAATTTTCTAATTTTTCCTTTAGTTCTTTCTTAAATATTACTATTATTATTTTTCATTTATTTATATATTATTTAGTTTTTGCTGTTGCTGTTGTTTTGATTCTTTTATTATTCTCTCATACATAATGTTCTGACCAAAGCTTCCACTCCCTCGCCTCCTCCCTCTCCACTCTACCTTCCTTCTCCCCTAGATCCACTCCTCCTTCATTTCACTTAAAAAAAAAAAAGCAGGTCTCCCATGGATATCAATCAGATATGGCATAACACATTACCAGACTAGGCACAAACCCTCATATCAAGGTGGCATAGATGAGGTACCCCAGTAGGAGTAAAAGGGTTCCAAGCTCAACAAGAATCAGAGATACCCCCAACTCCCACTCTTAGGAGTCCCACAAGAACGCCAAGCTACACAACCATATCATATATGCAGAGGACCTAGGTCAGACCCATGCAGGCTCCCTGATTGTTTATTCATTCTCTGTGAGTCCCTTTGAGCCCTGCTTTGTTGATTCTTTGGTCATGGTCTTTTAGTGCCCTTGATTCCTCTGACTCATACAATCCTCCCACCTATTCTGCAGGGTTCCCTGACTCTGTCTAGGGTTTGGCTGTGGGTCTCTGTATCAGATCCCATCAGTTACTGGAAGATGTCTCTCTGATGAAAATTGGGCTAGGCACTGATCTTTGAGTCTGTGATTAGGAATTATCCATTAATTTTTTTTACCAGTCTTGTTTGGTTTTATCCTGGGTCTCTGGGTTGTGCAACCTCTGGCTGTCTGGTTGTTAGCCATCCAGGCAGTGTGAGGTGTGGGCTGACTCTCATGGCATGGGCCTCAAGTTGGACCAGTCATTGGTTGACTACTCCTACACATTCTGCCTCATCATTTCCCCAGCTCATTTTGCAGGCAGACAAATTGTAGGTTGAAGTTTTTGTTGCTGGGTTGCTGTTCCAGTTCTACCACCGGAAGACTTGCCTGGTAACAGAAGATAGCCGGTTCAGACTCTGTATCCCCCATTACTAGGAGTCTCTGCTAGGGTCCCCCTCACAGATTCCAAGCAGTTCCCACAGAAGTAGGGCTCCACATTGCTCCCTTAAGTCTTCCCAGTCCTGTTAGTCTCTTCCAGTACTCTCTCTCTCTCCACTCAATTCCTGCATCATTCCTCTCACTCTTGTTCCTACCCACACTGAGTCCATCCACAAAAATCTGTTCTTTTTCCCATTCCCAGGGAAATCTATGCATCCCCTACCTGTTACTTAGCCTCTCTTGGTCGGTTGATTATAGAATGATTATCTGTTAAGAGCTAAAATGCACTTATAACTGAGTACATACCCTGTTGGTCTTCCTTGGTCTTGGTTTACTTCACTCAGGATGATTTTTTTTCTAGTTCCACCCACTGCCTGCAAATTTCATGATGCCCTTGTGTTTAACGGTTGAGTAATACTCCATTGTGTAAATGTAACACATTCTCTTTATCCGTTCTTCATTTGAGAAACATCTACGTTGTTTCTGGTTTCTGTCCGCTAAGAATAATGCTGTTATGAACATAATTGAGCAAGTGTTCTTGTGGTAGGATAGGACATCCTTTGGGTATATGCCCAAGTGTGGGATAGCTGGGTCTTGAGGCAGATTGATTCCCAGTTTTCTGAGAAACCACCATACTGATTTCCACAGTGGCTGTAGAAGTTTGCACTCCCACCGGCAGTGGAAGAGTCTTCCCTTTGCTTCACATCCCTTCCAGCATGAGCTGTCATTTCTGTTTTTTTTTTTTTAAATTTAATCTCAGCCATTATGACAGGTATAAGATGGAACCTCAAAGTAGTTTTGATTTTCAGTTCCCTAATGCCTAAAAAAATTGAACATTTCTTTAAGTGTTTCTCAGCCATGTAAGAGTCCTCTGTTGATATTGTTTAATCTGTGTCTCATTTTTTAGTTGGGTCGTTTGGTTCGTTGATGACTAATTTTTTGAGTTCTTTATGTATTTTGGATATTAGCCTTCTGTCAGATATGGAGTTGGTGAAGATCTTTTCCTATTCTATAGGCTGTCATTTTGTTCTACTGACGGTGTCCTCTGTCTTACAGAAGCTTTTCAGTTTCATGAGGTCCCATTTATTAACCGTTGATCTTAGTGGCTGCACTATTGGTGTTCTGTTCAGGAAGTTGTCTCCTGTGCCCGTGTGCTCAAGACTATTACCCACTTTCTCTTCTATCAGGTTCAGTGTATGTGGTTTTATATTGAAATCTTTGATCCACTTAGACTTGAGTTTTATAAGGGTGATAGATATGGATCTATTTGCATTCTTCTACATGTAGACATCCAGTTAGAGCAGCATCATTTGTTGAGGAGTCTGTATTTTTTCCAATGTATGTTTTCGGTTTCTTCATAAAAAATCAGGTGCCCATAGGTGTGTGGGTTTACATCTGGGTCTTCAATTTGATTCCATTGATCAAAAGGTCTATTCTATGCTAATACTACACAGCTTTTGTTACTATAGCTCTATAGTAGCTTGAAACCAGGGATGGTGACACCTCCAGAAGTTCTTTTATTGTACAAGATTGTTTTAGCTATCATGAGTTTTTGTTTTTCCATGTGAAGTTGAGTATTGTCTTTTCAAAGTCTGTAAAGAATTGTGTTGGCATTTTGTTGGGGATTGCATTGAATCTGTAGATTGCTTTTAGTAAGATGGACATTTTTACTAGGTTAATCCTACTGGTTTGTGAGCATGAGAGAGCTTTCCACTTTCTGGAACCTTCCTCAACTTCTTTCTTGAAAGACTTGAAGTTTTTATCAAACAAGTCTTTCACTTGTTTGGTTAGAGTTACTTCAAGATATTTTACATTATTTTCAGCTATTGTTAAGGATGTTGTTCCATTGATTTCTTCCTCTGCCCTTTTGTAATTTGTATAGGAGGGTTACTCATTATTATTATTATTATTATTATTATTATTATTATTATTATTATTATTTAATCTTGTGTTCAGCCACTTCACTAAAGGTACTTATCAGCTATAGGAGTTCCCTGGTAGAAGTTTTGAAGTTTGCTTATGTATACTGTCATATAATCTGCAAATAACAATACTTTGATTTTTCTTCCTTTCCAGGTTTTATCCTTTTGCTCTCCTTCAGTTGTCTTGTTCCTCCAATTAGAACTTCAATTACTATATTCACTAGATATGGAGAGAGTGGACAACCTCATCTTGGTCCTTATTTTAGTCACATTGCTTTGAGTTTCTCTCTATTTAATTGAATGTTGGCTGTGAACTTGCTGCGAATCACCTTCATTATGTTACGTGTCCTTTGTATCCATAATCTCTTCAAGCATTTTATCATGAAGGGGTGTTGAATTTTGTCAAAAATGTTTTCAGTATCTAATGAGATGATAATATGTTTTTTTCTTTCAATTTGTTTATATGGTGGATTATATTGTCTGATTTTCATATGTTGAAACCACCCTTGCATCTCTGGGATGAAGCCTACTTGATCATGCTGGATGATTTTTTTGATGTGTCCTTGGATTTCATTTTTGAGCATTTTATTGATTATTTTTGCATCTATGTTCATGAGGGAAATTGGTTTGTAATTCTCTTTTTTTGTTGAGTCCTTGTGTGGGTTGGGTATCAGGGTGACTGTGGCCTCATAAAATGAATTTGGCAATGTTCCTTCTGTTTCTATTTTGTGGAATAATTTGAAGAATATTGGCATTAACTCTTCTTTGAAAGTCTGGTAGAATCCTGTGGTAAAGTCATCTGGTCCTGAACCTATTTTGGTTGGAAGACTTTTTGAGTCTTTGTGCTGGAATTCTTCTCCTTCTTTTATTTCTGTTATTCTTAGAGCTGTGTGTGTGTGTGTGTGTGTGTGTGTGTGTGTGTGTGTGTGTGTCCCCAATTACCTGCCTGGATGATTTGTATCAGGAAATTTTTAGATTTAACGAATCTCTTCTTCTATCATATCTTCAACACCTAAGATTCCCTCTTCCATCTCTTGTATTCTGTTGGTGATGCTTGTGTCTGTAGTTCCTGTTAGCTTACTAGTTTTTTCATTTCCATAATTTCCTCAGTTTGTGTTTTCTTAATTGCTTCTATTTCCTTTTTCATGTCTTGAATGGTTTTATTTGTTTCCTTTAACTATTTGTTTTTTTTTTCTTGACTATCTTGAAGGGATTTATTCTTTTCTTCCAATTCTTTGGGTTTTCTTGATTTCTTTAAGGGATTTATTAATTTCCTGTTTAAGGACCTCTATCATCTTTATAAAGTTGATTTTACAGTCATTTCCTTGTCCTTCAGATGCACTGGAATATTCAGAGATATTTTGTTGTAGTAGGATAGCTGGACTTTGGTGTTGATATACTGCTGTGCCCCTTGTTAAGTGTGTTCTATTGGCTTCTAGGCACCTGGGTTTGGGGTGGTTGTAGGTCTGGGTGCCAACTTCTGAGTTTGTCTTTGTTGTTTGGGTGTTTTGTTTTTGATTTCTGTTCTTTGGTCTTTTGTTTGGAGTGGCTTGTGATTGAGTAGAGGGTCTCCACTGAGTTGGGGGCTGGATTTCTGATGGCAAGGTTGTCCTCTGGTCTAGCCAGGGTATAACAGGAGGTTTCGGTCTCAGTTGGGGGCTGGAATTCTGGTAGCCAGTGTGACCTCTGGTTTCAACTGAAGTTGTGGGCCAGGATGTGGTGACAAGAAGAGGAGGAGTGCTTAGGGTTAAGCTGTGTTGGCACTGAGAAAGTATTGGCAGTCCATGGGCAGGAGGTTTACTTGGGGTCCTGGCTGTCAGTGTGGCCTCTGGTGGAGCAGAGGGCTTCTGCAGGGAAGTTGTGGTATTATTATTATTATTATTATTATTAATTATGATGATAATGATGATGCATGTGTGTGTGTGCGCGCACACACACCCTGGATTGTGTGTGCCATCAGAGAGCCACTGGCGGGAGTTGCTTCTCTCCTTGTACTGTATGGCTCCTGATAGAACTCAGGTTTCCAGACTGGGCAGCACAGATGCCCTTACTCACTCAGTCGTCCATCCTGCCCATCTTCAGTGTTGTCAAATTTTACTTCCTGTATTTTAAAATTCTTTTAATTGGATATATATGCATTTATAATTGATGTCTTTCTGATGAGCTGATTATTTTACTATTATAAGCTAACTCCTTTGGAGGTAGCTCAGTAATAGAGTCTCTCAATAATATTCACTTGGTGTCTTCAAACAACCATGACAATGTCATGATGTTTAATGCTTGTGCATATTGTTTTACTACCTTTACTTACAACTTACCTATGTTTTTCTAATCTCAGCTGTGAACTCTGTGAGATGGAACCGTAGTGTCCTTCAGCATATACTTGGTTCTCGGTTTTAATCACTTGGCATATGACACTATCTGACTTTGATTAGAGTAATTAACCCATTCTTACTTAGCATACTAATAGATATAGTATTAACATTCTGTTTTTCTATTTGTCATTCTTTGTTGTTCTTTTTTATAAAAGTGATACATTTTTGGTGTTTTATTGTTATTTACTTTACTGATTTCTAATTCTACTTTTTAGTTATTGTTTAATGATTGCTACGAATCGATTACTTCTTAACCTAATGCTTATTTTCAGTCAATATGGTGATCTTTTATACTTATTTTTTATGCTCACATTTCCGTCTTCTTACATCACACATCCCTCTTTACCCTAACATACTCCACCTTAAATGCAAAGACCTTATGATAGCATGGTTAAATTTATAAACAGTATATTTACGTCAACTAAAATAGTTTTATGAAACAGATTTGTATATAATGCTGATGTTGGAAATAGCACATAGATATTTAAGATAATTTTGATGAAAGTCTATGATGGAAAAATGAATGTGGTAATTCAGTAGAAATAAATATTAGATATGAAGAACAGGAGATAAAGCATATCATTAATGGTCTCATTAATACGGCTAGAGATATTAATACAGCTAGAGAAAGTATCATAAATTTGAAGATAGAAATCACCCTAAATTAATACAATTATACTATTTTAAGGTTATTATACTAAAACAAAAAGTATCAGGACATAAAGAAGAAAAGGCACCAAGAAGTAAAACAGGACACTCAAGGTAACAGGCAGTACTAAGTGTCATACACAGGACACCCAAGTTGCCAGGCCGTACTAAATGCCATACATGTGTAAAGAGGAGAAGGAATATCATTTAATGATTTTTTTCAGATGTAATGAAAGACCTCAAATTACTAATCACGGAAACCCAGAAAACCAAACAGAATGACAAGTATCTCTTCTTCCTTAACCTACATTATTAGATACCTCATATTTTAATTGGTGGGATTCAGAAAAATCTGAATAAAATAGATGCATAACACATGTAGAAAATTTATCCTGCACCATAATTAGATACTATTTAAAGAAGAAAATAAATCACATACAATTATGGCAAGCAAAAATCTTCCAACCTGTTGTGGCTGAGATCTGAAGCATATCTCAAAAGCTGTTCCCAGCTGGTGGTGCTATTAGAAGGTGATTAAATGGTGAAGATCCTGACCTCGTGAGTAGAGTAAAGCGTTGATGGGTTCATAATTGAATGGATTATCGGGATCTGTTGAAGCTGAAGGGAGATTGTGAGTGGATGAAGTTGATCATTGGGACGGTGCAATCGAAATGGTTATATTTCTTTTGGATTTGTTCATTCTTTCTTTCTGAATGCCAAGAAGGGCCCCGCCCTTCTGCCATGCTCTTACTTTGCAGCAGACCTAAATAATGAACTCAGATGACCATGAACAAAAACCTCTGAAAAGATGAGACAAAGTAAACTGCTCTCACTTAAATGGGATATATGATTAGTAAGCAATGTACATGACAGAGATTGGAATGTTATAAGGGCAAAGTCCACAATAACAAAAGGTGACATTCACCAAGAAGATGTGATATCCTTAAATGCATATGCACCCAGCGGTGGAGCTTTGAATGTGTGAAGCAGCACTGATGGACCTAAAAGGGGAAACATATAGACCTAGGATGGTCAAAGCGTCAGCATGACTGAAACACCCAACTCAGCAAAACTCAGCATTACTTAACCCAGGTTGCTCTCTTCTAAAATTGAGAAAAATTTTTTTAAAAATCAAACAAATAAAACTGAATTTATTGTCCACAGGCCTTCTTTGTAAGACATTTCCAAGTATTTTAAAGACAAAGTAAATACTATATCAGACAGAATATTATATCAGACAGAATATTGGTTATGTACCAACAAATAAAGATTTACAGGGATGGTAAACGTTAAGAATAATATGAAATACATTTCTCCTTAAGTATAGACATTCGGAGAGGTCTTTGAGTCTTTAATGCAAAAATAGTAACAAGTTTCTGTGACCTCATAGCATGTACATAGGAGAATTATGATAGCCCTATAACAGAGAGAGAAGGGGAAGTAGCAGTTCACAAATTCAAATTCCCTAAATCACATGTGAAATGCCATGTTATTTGAAGATATGCTACGTATAAGATACTGTGATTTAAGATGTTTACATGGAATAATTTAAAATATTTTAAAGGAAATATAAATAAAAACAGAATGCAAGTAAATAAAACCAAAAATATGGAAGTAATCAAATGCTTGAGGTCAAATGAGGCAACTGAAGATGCCTTGGTAAATGACTAGTTAAGGATATATTCTAACTCATAAATTCCTGATATAATCATTATACTTAATTCCAATTTTAAGATCTTTTTAAAGTCAAGTACCCAGTCTACAACCATCAGACTAAAAGACTTTAAATACCAGTAAACTTTTCTTCTTTTTGCACTCATTATTAGCTGATAATCAAGTTATGTAGTCAGAAATAAAAAAGACACTAAAAACAGATATAAACACAGAAAGAATTAGCAAGATATTAACTCTTAATTCAGTTATATCAACAATCACTAAGTGTAAATGGTTTAAATAAAACAATTTAAAAACCGAGAGCAGCAAACTGTATAAAATGAAACAGTTGTTTATTTTCTATAAAAATCTACTTTGAATATAAAAAACACCATTAATAGAAAGAACAAATATGTTAAAAATGTGAAAACCTCATTTCATTTGAACAGTAATCATGAGAAAGCTAAGTAACTATTTTAGTAACAAATGCTGACTGTACACTTCATTAATTGGGATGTTATGGGGCTAATTCCATAATAATGAAGGAATATCTTTGTCAAGAATATGTTATACTTTTAAATGTGTGTGACCCAGCTATGGAGCTTCAAAAGCAGGATAAAACACTGATAGATTGAAAGATAAATTAAAATACACACCTATGATGCTCAAACCTTCTATCAAAGACTCCGACTCCCTAAATTTTAGGAAGATGTTTGTTTTCTATAAATGCTTTCAACGGAGAAGTGGTGAAGAGCACTTTCTATTCATAGAACCAACATTACTGTGTCTTAGTCAGGGTTTTTATTGCTGTGACAGAACATTACTACCAAAGAGCAAATTGGAGAGAAAAGGGTTTATTTGGCTCACACTTCCAGATCATAGTTCATCACTGGAGGAAGTCAGAACAGGAACTCAAACAGGTCTGAAATCTGGTGATAGGAGCTGATGCTGAGACCATGGAGGGGGAGCTGCTTACTGGATTTCTCCCCATGACTTACTCAGCATGCTCTCTTATGGAACCCAAGAAGGCACTATCCACAATGGGTTTGGCCCCTCCCCATTGATCACTAATTAAAAATGTCTTACAAGTGAATCTCATGGAAGCATTTTCTCAGCTGAGATTCCTTCCTCGCTGATGACTCTAGCTGGTGTCAGGTTGACACACAAAACCAATCAGAAAAACTCAGAAGCCACAACAAAGGAAAATGTCAGACAAATATTTCTCATAAAAATGCATGATCTTAAAAAGATACTATCAAGGTTAATGACAATATAATAACAGAGAAGAAGTTATAATCAAGTGAGGTTTACCCTGGAAATGACATGTCTGATGCTACATTTAAAAACATAACATTGTAAATCACCATTTCAGCAGACTACGGAAGGAAGCTCTGTGAGATCCATAAATATCTAAAACCCAGATGAAAATGCTCAGCGACTAATCAGTGTTTAGAGAAGTTAAAGAGTTAAATAAATGAAGTTATATGTTGTGTTAACACAATGGGAGGCTTATTTAAAAACTGTTTTAATTTGTTTTTGCTTTGTTGAGAGAGAGAGAGGTTCTCTGTATGTAGTCAAACCAGTCACCCTCTGGTTCAGCCTTTCAGGTGTCAGGATTATAGATGTGAACCACTGCGCCTGGCTTTAAACATTGTTAATATGTGAGATAACCCTAGACTGTTATGAATTTAACATAATCCCAATCATATCCTAAACAAAATTCTAGCAGAAGTTTTACAGAATTTTCCAGATATATTTTAAATTATACAGGAAGATAAAGGAGCCTCATCTTAATGACTTTTCTATGGCTTTGGTAAGACACCATGACCAAGGCAGCTTATGAAAGAGTTTCACAGGGTGAGTTTGTGACCATCGTCAGTGAACTTGGCAGCAGGCAGGCATGGCATTGGAGCAATGCTGTCATTTTCTGGGTTGTCTCTTGACAGACAAGCTGTGGGTCAGTTGATAAAGGGCACAGAAATGAACCATCCTGAAAATGATTTCATGGAACAGCATCTACTTATCGCTTGTGAGCCACCAATTATATAATGGAGGCCTTCTGCTGTGATTGGTGAGCACATCACCTAGGATTGGATAGTCAGTTCTCAAACCAGGGGCTCTGTATCGAAAAAGCACACAAGGAGACAGAGAGAGTACAGATGTGTCTACAAGCCAGCTACCAGCTCCTCACACTCACACTACTTTAGAATTCAGTGTTCTGATGTCAGGAATATGGCATGCCTTACTTCTTATTTAGAAGTGCAGTGTGCCAGACAGGCTGACTGCCAGGTGATGGCTGCATTTTCTCCTACAGAGCAGCAGCTGAGAACTTACACTGGTCTAAAAGTATGAGACACAGAGAACTAATGGAATAGCATGGACTTTTGAAGCTTCGAAGTGCCCCTTCTCCTCCTCTAACGAGGCCATACCTCCTAATCCTTCCCAAACAATTCCACCACGAGGAAACTAAGCATTCAAATGAAGGAGCCTGTGGGAGCCATTTTTATTCAAACCACCACAAGCATGGATATCTAAATATTAAGGAAAGGACAAAGTATAAGCATTTATGATACCCAATTTCAAAGGCTTCAAAAATCTACAATAATGGCTGACTAAGGAGACTGCTCAGTAAGGGTCACTTGCCTATGTGTGGCCCCAGCACTGGAGCAACAAGCAGCAGCAAAGTCAAGTATTTAAGAATGTGTGATTGGCTAGAGGAGAGGTAGAATCTTACATATACGTCAACTGCTTAATGATAAGAGTAGACAGACAATTTAATGAAGGACCAGCTTGGATGCCTCAGTGGATAGAAGCACTTAGGTTAAGTCTATATGACCTGATTTGATTCTTGGGACCCACATAATGAAAGGAGAGAGCAGATTCTGGCAAGTGATCGTCTGACTTTATACACCCTGCTGTGAATATTCATAAATAACACTCAGACACACACACACACACACACACACACACACACACACACACACACACACACTCCCTGGATATGTGAATGCAATAAAATGTTTCTAAGGAAGATAATTCAATGGAAAAAGGATTAAAAAACCCAAATGATTCTGGACTGTCTGGTCATCAATAAATCAAACCAAATCCTCAAAGTTGAACTTCATGTCTGAAGTGTCACAATGCATCATGGACCTAACAATCAAACCTACACAACAATCACACACTAAAAGAAAACATTGCAGTCTTATGTTCTTAGCATAGGCAATATTTCTTAGTGAGAGTTCTAAAAGTGCCATCCATTAAAAATAATTTAGATATCATCCAAACAAAAAGTGTAGTTACTTGGTAAAGCACTTGTATTCAGTATATAAAAAGAACGCTCACAATTCAAAGGTGTGTAGTCTAATAAGAACTATTCAAAGGACATAAATAGCTGGAATTTTCATATATTACTAATTTGAATGTAGAGAGTTGTGCCTATTTTGGGAAGCATTTTGAAAGTTTATATAAACATTCACTCTCTATACAACATACCAACTCCACTGTCTTGTATTTGGCAGAGAGAAATAAAACCTGAAGATTTTTATGTTCATATGCTTGTAAATTTCTTTTTAATCAATAAAAACTTGGAGAAAATCAGATATCCTTTAATGACTGAATGAATAAACAGACTTGTGCATCAGTTCACAAAACAAGCAAGGCTTTTGAAGATACGGAACACGTCAGGCAAAATGAAAACAGTCTCAGAAGGCTGCCTTTACTGGGCATTGTGGAGAAGGCAGACACAAAGGACCAGAACATTTCCCTGCTCACCAGAAGCTGGCTAGGAAGTTGCATTATAGTAAAAGGATGAGGGGCTCTGGGGGTCGAGATGGCTGAAATGCCTTTATCAAACCATGTGAACAAGAAGGAATGAGTGTTCCAAATGTGATTTCTATCTCGTTATACCTGAATTCCTTCCCAAATGAAGGGTGCAGGTAAGCTTAGAATGTATACACATCTGGAGCTCGTGGAGTATGCTTCAAATTGCTTAAGCAGAAGCAGCATTATGTTCTTACTGTTAAAGTCCTGAGCTAATATCTGAAAGAACAACAGCTAATTGGTCCAAATGATGCCTCTGGGAAAGAGACCCGGACAGATGTAATTTTTATTTTAATTCTTCCTATATTATTATTTTTGCTATATGCATTTATGACATTAATTGAATAAGTAAAATATTTTTAAAATTATAAATAGTTTATTTAATTTTGTCATGTAAGTTCCTTTGTAAGTAAATAACTTCTGAACATATTTCTTTTTGCGTGTATCATATCTTCACTCTGTAAAATGATGTAACGTAGGAAAAAATGAAATCAAATTTGGATATATTACATTACATTTAGTTTGTTAGCATAGAGTAGCATGTTCCCTTGGGAAAGGACATTGCAATGAAGGGACCTTATTCTACACAGGCAAAGCTCCTTGTAATTGCATTGTTGCTTACGTGTTCTTCTAAAAATTAAACCGTTTGGTTTAACAGAGAGGTCATTTGTCACTTACCAGGGAACACTTATGAGCTCATGGGTTCCCTTGCTCCGTTAACTAAACCATTAGGCTTTACTTACGGAGAATTTTGCTTGTATCTGCAACCTCGTGAATACATTTAACAGACCCCATTCTGCTGAGTCAGGCTACTGATCCTCCTGTTCAGAATATTACCATGCATACAGTAGGCAGTCAGCATTCTCCTGATTATCTTCCGTAGTCAGGAAAGTGACCAGGTCTGTCTACACCCACCCCAGGACAATTAAAGCGATAAAAGGATGAACTCTCAGGTTATGTTGGCTGTTGATCTGTGCCTGCATTTTCAGAGAAGTTTCCATAGACAAAGGGAGTAGTTGGGGATGATTATCTATCTGAATATTTCATGGACAGCCCTGGATTCAATATGCTCGTCTAATTTTGGAGTACACATTGCAGTTTTTGGACTTGAAAACAGAGCTGCAGTCATTGTGGGGTAGTGCACCATGGCAGCAGGGCCTGTGGGTGTTCACCCAGACTGCCACCGGTGCTATTTTAAAGGACTTTCACAACAGCCGAGGGAAGATATCCCCATGACATCTTTAGCTACTCCATGTGAATAAATACTCTGGCAGATCAAGGGTTGACTTTAACAAAATAATATTCACTTCTGATTATCATATCGATAGGCGTCCAACATGGAAGATTAGACGAATGTGTTGATACATGTCAAGGCCACTTTCAGCATTCATACCTCAGCAAGCACCCCTATTTTGATAAATTTTCTCAGCCCTCTGTTTCAGTGCATATATTTTATGATTCTACTTTTAAAATATTTATAGTCAGTAAGTTCCATGCTAATTAAATACTACTAAGAAGTAGGGTATATTGAAATATCTACACTTCAAAATCTTTTCGAATATTTTGACTTGGGAATATTTCACCTATTTCCATGTTTTAGTCTCATAAATAACAAGAAGTTCTGGATAAAGTTTGTGACTAGTTTATCTAAAAGAAGAGATCTAAATACAATCTCAAAATTACCCAATATTTTAGAACTACAGTTTTCTTATCTGAGCTTGATATGAAGATTAAATTTTATTCATCACATTGTTCACATTAAAAACTTTATATATCTTAAGGCTATAATATAATCACATCAACCCCCCTTCCCTTTCTTCTCTCCAGACCCACCTATGTACCATTCACCTAGGTCTCCTCCAAATTTATAGCCTCTTTTTATAGTATTGCTGGTATATACACACATGTACACACACATACACACACAATCTACAAATAAGTAAATTCAACCATCTTAATATGTAAAATGTTACTTGTAGGTATGTTTTCAGGGCTGACAATTTGGTACTGGATAACTTGTTGGTGTGCTCTTCCCTGGGGAAAATTGTCTTTCCTGCTCTCAGCATTTCTTGTTTCCTGTCTAGGGTGGAGTCTCTTGAGCCTTCCCTGCTCCATGTTAGCTTGTCTGTTGTTGTCATCATTGTTTTGTTCTTGTTTCGGCAGCCACGTTGGTGAGATTTTCTGGGTATATCTGCTCTGACATTGCTAGGAACCACAGTTTCACAGCAAACACCCTGTAACTTTGTCTTTTGCAATCTTTCTTACTCCCCCTTTGCAAAGATCCCTGAGCCTGAAGTTCCACCAATTTATTTTTACTACAATTTATAAAATAATGTTCAATTTGACATTAAGGTTGCATCTTTATATTTATTTTCTTTCTTGAATATTAGTGGGATGAATCCTTTTCATATTATTGACAGTTTTCTGTTTTGTTGTTCATACACTTTATTTTTCTGTGTAAAATGTTTGCAAACCTAAAAAGCAAAACATAAAACCAATTAATCGAGAAGGAAAAATTTTAGTAAAGCAGTAAAGAGAGTGAGTGTTCCAGACATTTCTACCCTCTGATTATACTCAGGTGTTATTGTTTTTGTGGCGTGGATGTTGCCTTGGAACACTGCTTTTAGTGTATTTATGGCAGAGTGGCACTAAAGCCAAGAGTTTGTCAAAACTAGAAAGATCTGCCAGAATTCTGCAAGTTGTGTTTTAAGGCATGAGGCTTAGGCCTTGAATGCAGAGCTAGGAATCCATAATCGGCAGTAGCTGGAGCTAGAGCTGGAGCTAGAGCTGTAGTTTTAACTACCCGAGACACATTAAAAGTGTTGTCTATATCTTTGAATCTTTGGACAGCCATGTGAGATAAACGATCCCTTTATCAAGCAGTGTGAAGACCTATTTAGAGAGGAGCGATCCCCTCTCAGGCCACAGGACTGGTTAAGGATTTCAATTATAGGTAGAGGATTTTTTCAAAGCACACAGTGTTTTTAATCATAAACCTGGCCAATTTCTGACCAAATTGAACTCAATACAGCAGGAAGAGACGGGGTTTTGTTTGATTCTTTGTTAAAGTTTTTCTTTTCTGATTGCTTTTGTTTTACAACAATTTATACCAAAGGAGCTGAGTAAGGCAGGCCAAGCTGCCTTGGCCTCTCCATTTTCTCTGGCTAAGACAAAGCTTGAGGATTTGCAGAGTTCCATTTTCTCTCTGTTTGGTGCATCTCTAGGCAAGGGCAATTATGCCACCGAACGGTACTTTGATAGATAGAAGAACCAGGAGAAGTCATGGAACCTCATCTTCTAAAGTGACTGTGATCATCCCGAGAAGTCTGAGAATTACATTTTTAGAAGTATTTTTGAAATTATGGATTTATGAAGCTCACCTCCCACTCCTCAGCTCCCACTCCTACTCATCTCCTTTGGAGATAGGGCCAGGTGCCACTCCCCTTTTCTCTTGAATAGTGCACACTCTTGTGAGTATCCTGGGTAGATCTTTGAATGTTGGGTTAACATTGGAAAGAGAGTCAGGATCAGCACACACACACACACACACACACACACACACACACACACACACACACACTTTTCCTTCCTAATCACTTGCCCTCTTCTTCCCCTTTCAACTCCTCCCTTCTTCCTATTTTTAGCTCAACTTCTTACTCGAGATTGTTCCCTTTTATTTCAAGAATCATCTATTCTTCACCATATCTGATCATTATAGAGGTGTACATGTGGATTGTGATGGAAAATTTTTTGATCAGTGAGCCTCCGAGAACTTTTGAGGACTTTTATTCCCTCCTCCCTGGAGTTTAACTATTAATTGCCTCCTCTTTACAATTTTAACTGCTTCTTTGAAGCAAGGCAGAGATTTACTAGTCTCTTGCTGTCGTTGTCATTGACAGTATCTGAGGCCAGCTTTCTCAAACCCACTGCATATGCCACACAGCCCTGTTATCATTTCAGTACCACACTCTCCCTACTCTCTCCCCTTTGGTTCTTGGGTTCTCTACTTCAGTGGAGAGAGAGGAAGCATCAGGCGGAGAATCCCACAACTTTAGAGACCTCCACATGACGAATTCTGATGAATGCTTCAGGCTCACTAGGGTAAACTTTCTGGAACACATTTCTTCCTACTTGTGGTTTCCAGGCGGAAAGTCCTTAATTCTCTGAGTATAGCCTCCCTCACACATGCAGCTCTTGTTATATGGTGGGCACTGAAGCAACCATCTCAGAATCACAGAATCTTAGATCTGGAGAACATTAATGATCATCTAACAGAATACTTTCTCGGAGTGGTTGGTTGAGCTATAATCTTCAAAGACCATGTGATTATAACTAGGGTTAGAACCTTAGGTTTCCTAAGTTGGCTTTGAACTGCCTTGACTAGCTCGGGACTCCTGAGATGCGACTTTCTTCACACTTTCCCACGCAACATCCCTCGGTATTGCTCAAAATTGCATTCTGCCACAGTTGACTTGAATGCTGACTATTTTCCATGGAGGCAATATTAAAATTTCATATTGGTATATTCCTAATCAGTAATTTATCGTCATTTAACGCAGATATGATTACAGCATTACTAGTCTTTAATCATTTTTAAAAATGTACACCATCCTCCAGGTCCTGGTAAAGTGACATAAATGTGTAGGCTTACCAAAAACAGGATCTGAGCCGGGTGGTGGTGGTGCACGCCTTTAATCTCGGCACTCAGGAGGCAGAGGGAGGTGAATCTCCCTGAGTTCAAGGCCAGCCTGGTTTGCAAGAGTTAGTGCCAGGACAAAGCTATGCAGAGAAACCCTATCTCAAAAAGCCAAAAACAAACAAACCAAAAAGCAACAGGATCTGTGGCCCATTCCTAACAGAAGCATCTGCCATCAACTTGTATTAGAAAAAGACAACTGAAATAAATCTAATACTCTAAAATATAATTTTTGGCATTTGAAAAGATTTCAGAGATATTCCTTGCTCTTGGAAGAGACCATCGTTAGTACTGAGATATGTGTTCCTCCTTACCTGGTGGGGGCATAAGAGGAGGGGAGTTAAGAGAGGAGTGTCTTCAAAAAAAGCATACGGGCCTCATGCTACAGTGGTATGTTCTAGAGCTTCAGTCAAGGGAAAGCTAGGGGTGGGTGCAGATTTTATTTTTCATATTAAGGAAAGATGGGTTTAAAAGACCCAGGGACGTGTGTGTGTGTGTGTGTGTGTGTGTGTGTGTGTGTGTGTGTGTGTAACTCAGCGCAGTGACAGCCCCCTTGCCTAGGCTTCCTGTCTCAGTAGCACAAAACAAACTTAAAGCAAAGGATAAAGACTGATCTGAGTAGAAATCACCGCGTGAAAAGTGGCCCAGTGGCCTGCGTACTGTCTCTACAGCCACTAGGTGGTATCCAGATGCCCCCAATCCATCCCATCCCAGGACTGCATCCCTTCGGGCTGGGCTCTGTGACAAACCACAGCCTCCAGGATCTAGCTAAGGAGCGGTCTCCAGTGCCTTGCAGGGAAGGCGACCCGAGAGGAGGCAGACGCGGCCAGGGCTCAGGCGGCTCAGAACCCCTCTTGCCGACCAGGGGAGGGGACGGAACATTCCCGGTGGCACATGCCTGGGGCCCCCTGCGGGGCCTGGGACAACCGGAGGTGGCGATGGGGTAGGCGGCGGGCAGGGAGTCTCTTCCAGCTGGAAAGTGGGAGTGACAGAAGCCGCTGACAGGGAGGGGGCAGGGGAGACACTCCAGGCCCGTCTGGTGGGCGAGGGCTGCCGCGGTTTCCCGGCTGCTGTGGTTTTCCTAACTGTCTGACAGTGGCAGGCCTGGCTGCAAGGAATCTTTTCCAGGTCTCTCGATTGGGAGTCTCTGTCCCCAGCTCTAGTCGGGTGAAGCAGAGCCCCACCCTAGTGTCCCAACATCCTGTATTCAAGCATGCTTGGTGTAACACGCTAACCCTTACACCTACTGGGCAAACGTCCTTTAGGGCAAGCCATTAACCTTCTACCACCCCAATTCTCTTCCTTAACCCAGGACTTGGCCTATGGCGAACGATAATATTAAAAACAGTTTAATACTTAACGGTTTAAAGCAGTTCACTCAGAATCTGGTACAGAGAACTCTGCACCAGCAATATGTTCAATACACGTGCAAATGCCATATGCATGTAACATTAACTGTCCCTGACCATTAGTAAATTGGGAAGAAAATGCTGGATATTTAGAACACATCTACACGGACAAATTTCCAAGCTTTAAGACAAGGAAGAAATTCCAAATACAATGAGTTTATATTTATAATATTAAAATTTTAAAGAGACCATTACATGTATTCAGATATGAACTCTATATCAATTTGAGAAAGTCAATAATGGTAGTCGTTTTGGAAATATATGGACTATGGGTAATTTACTTTCACTTCAATAATATCTATATTGCTTCTTTTTGACAAGGAGAAAATATCATTAAAAAAAGACAAACCCATGCATTTGCCTAGGATTTATGATGATGTTACTTCCACTCCCGACACAGCAAGAGACAACCAACCAAACAACAAGATGAAGACAATGGTTAAGAGAATAAAATAAGTATAGAAGTGGGAACAGGAAAAGGGGCTCCCATCTTCACAAAAAGCTCTTGCAGGTTAGAAAAGAACTTAAGACTCACACAGGAGATGACCACAGCAGATCAAAATCTCACCCAAAAGGAAAACCAAATGAAATATTTAAAAAACAGAAAAGGTTTAGTTCCTTTAGCTAGGAAACGAAGATTAGTATAAACCACAACTAGGAAGGGTCATCTCATCTAGGTTGCAGAGACTCCTTTCCCAATAGCCACCGAGAATGTCTGATGTTGTAATTCCAGTCTGGGACGCTTGCCTAGGAAGGACTTCTTGCAATGTTGTTTATTTGCAAACAATGAAAACAATCAAAATGCCCGAAAATAAGAAAATGTTGTCTACTGTCCATTTTCACTGAGGACAGCCCTGTGCATTCCATTAAATGGTTATAATCAAGACAGCACGGTGTTCATAATATTATCCTGGAGGAATGAGTGTAAAAGCAGCACCTAAATTGTGTTTATGGATTCATATGAACAGCTCCTACGTAAGACTGGAAGAAAACACAGCACAACAGAAAAAGCTAGAGGTCGCCTATCTTTTAGCTTTGAATTCTCCTGTAGTTTGCACTTCTCTATCATTGATAGTTGAATCCACCTGCCTTGTACTCGTATCATACTGAGAGTCCGGGCTGTAGGTATTGCGGTTGTGCCTGGATGGAAACAGGGAAGGTTTCCCACTTTGTGACATTTTCATTATATTGGGATAAATACAACAAATGAACTAATTACAGATTTCTGGAAAGAACTGAAGGAGATGAGGAGCAGATTCTTAATTGGGGTGATTCTATGGCGATTTCACTGAGGTGGAGACTTCTGGGCTGAAGCTTGAAGAAGAATTACAAGGAGGGGGAAGGGCTTCAGGTGAACTGAAGCCAGGCGGGGGCGGGAAAGAGTCATTTTATGAGTCATGGGAAGGAGACCAGTGATCTGAATTTAAAGATGACGTTCAAAGGGCCGGAAGAGCTCAAACTTGCATCGTGTGAGCCTCTAGCAATTGCTGATTTGATTGATTGTAAGCATAATTGGAGTTTACTGAGCATTGCTAGTCTCATTTGAAAGGATGGAGGGAGACGAAGATCTTCCTAAGAGTGTGTCAGAGGAACCGTGAACCGTGATAAAGGATGCTGTTGCTTTTAGATGAGATAACTCCAGATTGGGTCATTTTCTGAAATGCAAGACTACAACATTAAGATTGGATCAAGAGGCCCAAGATAGTCTGTGCTCTCTCTAAGGAGAAACAAATTTAGATTGCTCTGCCCTTTGCCCAAAGCAGTCACCACACAGGGCCCCCCGCTCTTGCTACTCAATCTGTTGCCCATTGGTGCCTAACTTTCAGTGATCAATCAGAAGAAGTGTACTGCCATTTCCCCAATCTAACATTTCTCCTATTTTTTTTGCTCATTCAAAGGGATATTTTAACAGAATATACATAATACATTTTGACACAAAACAACTAATTAGGCAATACCCTTAACTATTGATTTCCGTATGTGGTTTGGTGTGGAATCTAAGAGGCTAATACTGCAGCCTTTTTTTTTTTTGGAAAGATTTGTGAAAATCAAACTATGCTGATTAGCAAAATATATCCAAAAGAGAATGGTTAAACAGTTTCTAAATTGCACTAAGAGCTTTATGACTTCATGCCAACATAGTTTTCTTTTCTGTGCTTTGTAACAACTTAGAGGCTATAAGCAAACAATAATTTTTAGCCACATTTAAGTATTAGTTTTTAAATTTTATTTTATTTCTACTTTTTTTGAGTCTTTGTGGATTTCACATCGTGCAGTCTGTTCCCACTTACCTCCCGGTGTCCGCACATCTATCCTCTGCCCTTGCAACCTCTCCTCAAGTCAAAACCAAATTTAAAAGAAAAACCAAACCAAACCAAAACAAAGAAACAAAACAGAGTGAAAACATAAACAAAAACATAAATAAAATTTAAAAAAGAAAAAGAAGACTTTTGTCAAGGAACCTGTAGTGTAGTTTGTTGAGTCACACAGCTTACCCTTCAGTCTGTTCCTCTTTACTTATAAGTGCTCATTGTCACAACTCATTGGTCTGACCCGAGGCCTCTGCTTTCTGCCACACCATGGATAATGGGCTCTCACTGGGGCTTCTCTTGGATATTCTGTTGTTGTCCTGTTGTGTCATGGAGATCCTGTTGTTTTGGATCTGTAATTTCATCCCCTTCATATGCTCCAATAGTTCATAGATTTGGTGGATGTTGGGGTGGGCTGACTCATAGTCCAGGTTCCGACTCTGGGTGGTAGCTGGGTTGGGCAGCTTGCTAGCTTTCCCTCCTCATCACTACTTGGGCGAGCTCTCTAGCACTGCCTTGGCTAACTCATTCTGTGCAGCCTACAGCAAGGAGCAGGATTCCTTCTCCTGTCTTCTGGCCCTCAGACCCAAATTCCCCTCACTCATATTGCCAGGTCCAGCCCTACTGTTTTACCCAGGCAAGGTGAAGGCTCTCTCTCTCTCTCTTGATTGCCATGGGGGGAATATGAGGTGAGTATCAGCTCTCCTGCTTTCATCCCCTCAGGGCTGGCTCATGTGTATCCCAGACAACAGGGTTGGCTCTAGTGTGCTGCCCAGACTGGGTACAGGATCTGCTCTCCTGGGTGCTGCAGCTGGTGTGGGACAGGCCTAGCTCTCCCACTCTGGTCATCCCAGGGCCAGCTGTCTCACCAGCTGCAGGTGGTAATGGGCGAGGGGGAAGGGCACATTTCCCTCACCCATGCCACTACATTGCAAACAAGGGGAAGTGGGCTCCGCTCTTCTGCTCTCATGCCCTCAGGGTTGACTCATTTGTGTTCCTGATCACAGGGTCAGCTCTAATGTGCTTTCCAGGTGAGGTACATGTCTATGATGAGGAGTGGAGCCATCTTTCCCAAGTACAAGACCTGCTACCAGGAACAGATGTGTCTCACTGTCAAGGATAGCCTTATGTTATCACAACATTTTAAATACCATATTCTGTGTATCTCTAAAGTGTTTGAAGACCACCTTATTTGTTTGAACTTGGAAACATACCTAGCATGACTATAAGTTTGATTGTTATAGGTGACTAACTACTAACTTGCATTTTTTTAAATTAAATTTTTTTTATTATCCTAAATACTTTGTAACTTTGAAGAACTAGAAATTTACACTACTTTGTTAAATGAGCTGCATATGGTATAATATCTTAAACAGGAGTAGAAACACATATACAATATTACAAAAATAACCTCAAATTTGTATCAATATATAAAAATCCATACCAATGTAAAATATTTATAACTAATAGTTGCTTTTTAAGTTTAAAAGTAGACTAAATAGTCTACCCTTTTATCCTATCATTCCTATACTTCCCCTTTTTTTTCAGAATGAGGTTCATGAATGTAATCTCCCTTATTTATTATTCTCCCTCACTATGACCAATAACAAATTTCAAACAATACCCTTAAAAGATTATAAACATCTTTAATCCATAGAACAACCAAAAACCACACACCCCACCATAGAACAACCCAAAACCACCCACCCCACCTCTTAGAAACATGGGTGTCAAGTTCATAAATTACTTTCTGCTGTCTGGGAACAATGACATCTTTAAGGGACCCTGAAAAAATTGAGATAATGATCATGTCCTGGGAGAGTTAGGTGTTGTCCATTCTTGGTATGATGGGAACTTGGAGGGCTTATTTGAAGTCTTACTTAGAGTAGTCTATGAGGCTGGACTTTCTTAGTTAACTTTTTTGAAGTTGTTTTTAGCAGTTTGAAGTCCAAAGTTGATATTTGGGTGGGTCAGCTTAGTGGCATTACCGCAATCTAGGAGGAATCATCTTTGTGGGGCTCCATCATCTTTTGAAGACTTCAAAGGTCACTTTTACAAGTGGTCACAGTTCACTGCAGAAAACTTAAACAATTTGATTGTCATATGCAGTAGATCTTGGAGAAGTTAAAGGACCACAATTTGTTAAGTACATCCGGGGCACACAAGCTTAATTCCTAGTTACATACTTCAGATTCAAGCCCCAAATCACACACAACAAGCAAGGTGAAGTTTATTTATAGAATTAATTAGTATTCTATATGACCATTAATATCATTACAGAAAGTTTAAATATATATAATAATCTTATAAATTTTTAGATATTTATACTTAAGAAAAAAATTTAAAGAGTCAAAATAAAACCAAAGGATTATGAGATTAGTGGCAATAAAACAGACTGTTAATTTTGTTCTTTCTTCTGTCTCTTACCAGGTAACTCTTCTGATATGAGACAGAAACTTTGGATTCTTTTTTTAACAAGCATGCTTGGTTTTAGAGAATGAGCAAGCCACACTCCACATCCAAAGCCACCTTTAATCTTTAATTGAATTGGGACTACAAAAAGGCAATTTATTTTGTGTGTATGTAGAAAATAGCAGAAACAAACATTAGGAAAGATTTATGAAATTTTATTCTGTTGAAAGTATACTATACCATTAGGCCAATTTATTTTTTCTCTTGTGACATCTTCTCTAGATGATTCATCAGTTTTCTTCAGATGTCTCATTGGTTCAGTGATCTTCATATTCCTTAACTGGATGCCTTCAACACCCTGGAAAGACAAAAATAAAACCCTACCCCAATCCTAATTTTGGGGAGTTTCCCTTTTTGGAAAGTTATATCTGGTCAAATGAAATGCATTTGTTAGTCATATAAGTTAGTTTAGACTGAATGGCCTTGCTCTTTGATGAAATATTACCTTTTCTAAACAAGAGGCCTCTTCTGTTTGAATTTAATCTTTATTGATTTTGATGGTAACAAAGCTTTTCTTCTTTGGGAACAAAAGCAAAACCTCTTTCCCAATGTAACACATATCCTGGTTTCCATTCTGAGGTCAACACATTTTAAAAATATATAGGTTCACTTAATTCAGGAATTCTTTCTACTATCCAATGTCTCTCTGCAGCTGTCATTCCTTTATCAACAGTATTTAAAATTTAAAGTTAATCAAGCATTGTGTAATCTATCTCTGGTAGGTCTTTATATTCCCTTTCTGTTTATTAAGCATATCATTTAAAGTGCAATTATATCTTTCTATAACTGCTTATCCCGTAGAATTGTATATTGTACCTGTAATATGCTTTAGGTCATAAGATGTAAAAAAATATTGTTTCATTACTAGGGACATATGCTCAAGAATTGTCCATCTTAATTTGTACAGGTATTCCCATTATAGCTGTAACTGGTGGTCATTCTTGTCTGTCCACTGGATAAACCAATGCTCATTTTCTAATAACCTTGGGCCACTCTTCTTTAAAAGTTTCAACAGACCACAGTGTGGTAGGTTCTGATCTAAAATTCCTCTGTATGTGTGTGATTTCTTTTTTGTATCATTGGTAGGTTTTTCTAAGGTTTGTATCTTATTAGTCAATTTTTTATATTTGGTACAGATATCAAATCATTTTAAAGGATAAAACATGAATCACTAAACTGATAATAATTACAATTGACATTATTTCAATCCAAGCGATGCCAGTTATTCCCCATTTTTAGTAATTTTAAACCATCCATTGTGAAATCATATAGACTTCTAACTCCCTGATTATGATATTTCCCATTCTTAATGTGGGAAGATTTTTAAAAAGTAAAACCCAATTCTTTTCTTAAGAAGTGCCTCAGAAGATCAGATGACATTTTTGTCATAGCAGTGACTATATCAGTGGTAGAACTGTGCAGGAGAGGTGGTTGGGGGGGCAGTTGCAGTGGCAGCTGTGGTTGTCTTGGGGTGGTATCTAGGCAACCAGGTTAGTCTGAGTGGTGGGGTGGCAGCAGGCTATTGCTGCACAGGCTAAGGACACCTGCAGCTGCTAATGTGTAGCTGTGGGTAGAGGGAGTAGAGCGGTGGCAGTAACATGATGGAGGAGGGTTAACTGTCTATGTGTTACTTTCATTGGTTAATAATGAAACTGCCTTGGCTTTTGATAGGACAGCAGCTTAGATAGGTGGAGTAGACAGAACAGAATGCTGGGAGGAAGAAGGCAATGAGGCAGACGCCATGACTCTCCTCTCCGAGACAGCCCCAGGTTAGAATCCTCCTGGTAAGCCACCACCTCGTGGTGCTACACAAATTATTAGAAATGGGTTAGATCAATATGTAAGAGTTAGCCAATAAGAGGCTACAGATAATGGGCCAAGCAGTGTTTAAAAGAATACAGTTTCCGTATAATTATTTCGGGTAAAGCTAGCTGGGCAGTGGGAAGCAGCCCGCTGTTCCTTTTACTACAGTAGCAGTAGAAGCGAATGTGGATGTGAGCCAAGTCACTTGTAGTAGGTAACTGGGCCTCCAGCATTTGGGGCCTAGGTCACAAAACCCATGACTCATGGGGGCTTTGAGGGAGGGATAGAGAAACCTCCCAAGCAGTGTCTGTGGTAGTAGGGGAAGAGGTGGCGGCTTTGCTGCCATATGATCTAATGCCACGTATTGAATGCCAGATGAAGTCTTTATTCAATTATTCTTTTATTAATAAGAACTTGGGAGTCTATTGGTGTAAAAATCCTACTGATCAGAGAAGTTGTGGAAAAGTGACCAGGGACCTCCTCCTCTCTTTCCTTCCTCCATCTTAGACAAAAATGGGGAAAGGTTATGGAATAATCTTTTTTTATACGGTGAAGATTATGTCTTTGTCAAGGTGCCTTCTGATTAGTTTAATAAAAGAGTTGACTGGCTGGCAGCTAGACAGGAAGTATAGGTCAGACAGCAAGATACAGAGGACACTAGGAAGAAGAAGGGCAGAGGTTGGGAGTTGTGAGAGATGCAGAAAGAAGCAAGATGAGCATGCTGTGTTGAAAGGAGTTATACCATGTGACAGAGGGTAGATAAGAAATACAGGTTAATTTAAAATATAAGAGCTAATAATAAGCCTGAGCTATTGTCTGAGCATTTACAATTTATATTAAGTCTCCATTCTGGGAACTGGAGGGAGGGAAAGAAAAGTCTGCCTACATGTGACCTTGGTGGCAACATGGACTAAGACATAGTACAGACCCTGGCTGTGGTAGAACCTTGGACCCAGACGTGGTCCTAGGCAGCAGCCTGGCTCAGATGTCACCATGGCCCCAGGTGGCAGAATAATCAACCTGGGCCAGCATGATCCCCTGCAATAGTGCGCCCTTTGACACCAACATGGCTCCAGGTGGCAGCCCAGACCTCAGGCATCCACGTGGTCCCTGACAGCAACATGGGCTAGGAACATCAACACAGATAGCTGCCAAAGCAGGATCATGGACCCAGATAAGGTCGTTGGCAACAGCCTGGGGCCAGGTTGTCACCATGGTCCCAGATGGCTGTGTAGGCCACCCAGTTGGCATGGTCCCTGTGACAGTGTGACCCTCAGACACCAATATGGACCCAGATGACACCCCAGACAGCAGGCCCTGTCACAGCCCCCAGCAGTGACAGGAGCCATAGACATCCATACAGGCCCTCTCAACTGTTTCAGGGTCCCAGATCAAGACCTCTCACCCTTGGTCATAGCCCAGGCACAGACATCTCCCTGGACTCAGGAGTCCAGCTGTTCATTCACTTCAGCCAATTCCTGACCACCCTCATCTCTCCAGATCAGCCTGTCTCCCCAGCCCATGAACCATTCCACTGCTCCCTCTCTTCTACCTCTTCACCCCTATTTTCTCACCAGAATGGCACCCAACTGCCTAGTGCCAGGGTTCTTGGTTGGATCACAAGTGGCCTTTGGTTTATAAAATTCTGAAGTTGCCCTTGGCCTTGTGCATTTATTTTATGATAGTGGGTATACTATGAATAAAGAATTAATAAACAGTATTTGAACATCTGATACCATTCCTAGAGCTTATGACAACTTCAGGATTTCACTACTTCCCTTCATTTCCTTTAAATTTCTCGATATTGGAAGGAACAGTGTCTTCTCATATGATGTTACTATTTTACTGGGAAGACTGTCTTTAACATCGACTGGAGAAGTTTTGGTGAATGGTGAAACAGTAGGGTTCCTCCACTACCTGTAGTATTAGTGTGGGATTTGATGGTATCAACTTGTAGCCCAAGCATGTGGGAGGCTGAGGCAGAAGGTTTCCCTAAGTCTGGGCAGCATAGTAACAGTAATATGACCAGTCCAAGAGGGAGGCAGGAAGGGCAAATGCTTTGATGCTTTGTAATCTCTTTGGATTCTATATCACCCTTTGTTGTAATGTCTTTCTGGTTCCCTTCCAGCTCTTTGATGAGCTCAGATTGTTTTCTTTAAAAAGATTACACATTCAACCGGTCACTCCTAAAATGCTTTCCTAATAGTCTGGTCTAAAAACAGAGTTAGTGAACAAAACAAACTAATATCTGGGAAGAGGATTGAGTATGGAGTCAGATGTTCGACTTGGTCAGTACATAGTTAAGCACAAGGCCTCAAGATATAGGAAACAGGTAAAATGAAGCCAATATATTGAAAGCAGTATTCCAAATTATTTTTCAAAAATATTTGTCTTTTTAAAGGCATAGGACCTAAATACACACACACACGCGTACACACACACACACACACACACACACACACACACACACACTCTCTCTCTCTCTCTCTGTATCCTGATAGGTTTTACACTTCTGTCAACAGGGTGTGCTAGGCATCCTGTGTAAATATGGATAAAAAAATGTACTTTTCTGTTTGATTACAAATGTGCACATCCTTTGGTAGATGTGGGGAACAGATGTCTTTGGGGTAACAGATGTCTTGGCTTTTATAGACTAATTGGCAAAGAGGAGGGAAAAAGGGAGATAATTAAAGGGGTGGGAAGAGACACGAGCAAAGAGCAGTCTTCATGTTGGGGAAAGATCTAATAGACCTCCTTATTATGGGTAATTGCCCCTTTCTTCACCCTCATTTGCTGCCTTGTACCATATGACTTCAGAGTAAGTATAAGATAAAGAGCCACAAGGAGGGACTGCTATCTGCTAACAACCAGGTTTATCTTACTATGGAGTATTCTAAAGAACCGACTCAATTAACATCAGGTGTTAAAACAAAATAGAAAAGCATAAATCAAATCAGTCATGGTAACTTCCATTTCAGTTGGCAGCTTAAGGAACTGTGTTGAGGATGGCTGGTGTAAAGAAATAGCCTCTAATCATACAAATGCAGCCACATAGTGGACTGGTGAGAAGGGAAGGATGAGAGAGACAGAATATGGCATGTGTTAGTTTTACATTTTAGGTCTCATTTAGTTGGCTCTTTGCCCCTTTTCAGTGCGGTTGTCTGCCTATTGACCTGCAGTAAGGAGGGACGTTGAATAGGTGTTTGCGCCCATTGCCATTATCAGATCCTCAATTTTGGCTGTGTTTTCTATCCTGCAAGGTTTAAGGAAGAGGTGGCGTTCTCTATGTCTTACTAAGTCTAGATTATCCTGGTTTGTGTCTTTTACAGGAATTCTCTAGCTTGTTAAGATATTAGTTTAAAGTGCCAATCATCCCCTGATAAGAAATTCTATGTACCTGTTTTCTTGTGAAGATCCAGTCAGTGCATTGAAGAGAAATATAGGGGACGTGGGTGGGATATCTTCAGAAGCTTACTTGCTGTAGAATTTAGATAAACCAAAGAGGCTGATTATTCGTTCTAGCATAAGGCACATGGTATTGAGTTTTATTTGGCCACCTGTGCTGTCAGTAAACTAGTAAATAGAATTTGCCTAAAAATAACCACCCTGCCTTACATTTCATTGAAATAATACAGATTAAAGTGTCAGATACCAGTAATAATGACTAACTTATTTCTCTTATGTTAACATTGAATTTTATTTAGCCTCTAGAAACTAGTGTGGTTTCCAAAACAGTTCTTGACACTATGGCAGCTTGGACGGTATAGAAACAAGATCGCTTGTGTAGTATAGAGATTGGTACATTCAGTCAATTACTTGATATTTTTTTGTGCCTCATTTCATATTTCCAAAATGAAGATAATTGACAACCAAGCTGCCCTGGGAATTGAACACCATGCTAAATGCACATGAAATCAGCGTGTGTGTCAATGTTGAGTGGTTGATGACTGTTATCACTCCGTGAGGGTCACACATCCCTTAGCTGGTTTCCTTGCCTTCCTGGCTTAGCTACTTCGGAAAACAAAAAAATTAAGATCTTAAAAAAAGATCTATTTATTTTTATTTTATATGTACAGTTCTTTTTCTTGGAGGTATATCTGGGCACCCAGTATATGCAGTGCTTTGGAAGGCCAGGAAAGAGTGACAGATACTTTGGGATTGGAGCTACAGGTTATTGCGAGTAGTGGGAAGCAAATCCAGGTCCTGTGCAAGAGAACCAAGCACTCTTAGCTGCTGAGACAACTCTTCAGCCCAGAGAATCTAAGACTCTGATACTAGAGGGACAAAGTCTGAGATAGCATGTCAAACGACTAGGCTACCCACTTTCAGCCCCTTACATATGAGGGTATGAACCAGTCATAGAGTGGTAAGAGTTTTCCATACTTTGTAATATCAGATTTTCATGAACTGTTAATTTAGAGTTATCATATCTGTAAAATGCAGATAGTGCTCTACAGGTATGTCAAGATTTCTGGGCTTAGTGCTCTTACTTTGGTTCATTTGTCGAGAACTCCATGGCTCCCCAAAGTCAGCCATCAAGTGAGGGACAAAGCCAGGCCAGAGACCATCCTTTCCTGTTCCTACTGAGTGTGGGAAAAGTTAAGAAATGCACTAAAGCTTCTCGAAACATTACATATCAACCCCAATTGTTATCCCTCATTACTTTTTCTGTTATATTAGATTTATATTCTATTCCCAGTTGCTAAAAATTAGGGGGATGAGAAGAAAGCCTGGCTCAGACCTTGAAAAGCACAAGGACACTCAGTCCCCCCTGGCAGAGCAGAGAGAGACTCATTTCCTTGTCAGGGCCTTTGAAATGGCTGTTGGGTCCTGCTTTGGGCAGCTGTTCTTGCAGGGATTATGGAAGTCTGTGGACGGTGTCTGTGTGACGAAGAAAACTAGTTTGACTCTCTTGGATGTTGGCAGCGGTGGTTACTAATGCTTGTATCATACTTCCTTTGTGCCAGAAACGAACACAAAAAGCTCTCTATGATTAATTTACTCTCCTTAGCAACACGATGAGGCAGTATGTTGTCATTGGAGTTATCACCGTCTGTTGAGGACTAAGTGATGTCCCAATGACAAAGCTTGTGAATCAGGTGTTGAAGACACTTGGCAGGTTGGGAAATGCTATGATTCCGTTCAGCGACACCTGGTTAAAGGCTGGTTTTTTTTTTATGTATGATCTCTCTTTTATTTAAGGAAACTGACTTAATATGCTTTTGTTTTGTTGATGTTTTTGATAGAGCCTCACTCTACAGCCCTGCTGGCCTGAAACGTACAGAGATCTGTCTGCCTCTGACTCCTGAGTGCTGGGATGAAAGGTGTGTGCCACCTTAACACGTGTTTTAGTCTCCTTGGTTGTGAGCCTTAGCCTTTCATAGCTAGGCCTTTCATCTCTCCAGACTCCTTAACACGTTTCTTAATCACTCGGTCTTGTACACCTGGCTGTCTGGAATCTCAGCCAACCTCCAATATGGGATTCTACTACAGCTCATTACTATTGATAAAAAGAGTATTTATTCATGATTACTCATTTATAAATTGAATATTTTGTTTAGTGTAAAATTGGGTCTAGTTTTAGTCGTTAGAAATGTAAAGACTAATTTTATTAACTGATTATGTGGCAAAATTTTGGATAGTAAGGTAATTGGAGGTATTTATGGTTTAACCAAACATTCATTAAAATCATGATAGAAATATTTTAGGTTGTAGTACTTGTAAATGATTTATTGAATACAAATCTGAATAAATTAAAACCTCTGAACTCTATACTGACATTTCATAGCAAGACAGAATATGTCATTTGGACATGTTATTGAGCGTGTGAATGTGTGTATGTGCATGTGTGTGTGGGGGGTAAGAGGGATGTTAAGATGATATGCTAATAAACATTTAAGCTTTGAAAGTTTTATTGTCATTATTATAATAAACTCTACTATCAGTGTGCTTTCTTTTGTGGAATAGAGGTGCCCATTGAAAACTGTCTGATGGTCAAATGGCTGTCATACTAAGATATATCCCTTAGCGGAAGGGGAAGTAGAATGGTTCATCAATGCCTTCCAGGTGCCTACGAGGGCAATAGGAACCTTAAGGTCCAGAGAGTAGAAACACCAATAATTTTGGACCTATGTGTTTCTATGGTTTGTTTTGTGTTCAACAAAAACATTTACGAGTTGGGAGAAGTGCAAATGAACATAGCATGCTGGCTCATTGGGTTGCAGTTACCTTGTGTCACGTCATTGTTCTGCAAGCTGTGCCAGCCAGCTCCTTGTTGCTGAGCTACGGTTTCCTAGCATTTCATTGGCACTATTGATTTAGGAGTAAACTGATTGAGCTTGAGAAGGATTTAGAGTGTGGACCAGGAAACCATAGTAACTATAGGAACCGCTGTATAAATTCTGTATAAATCACAATAACCAACCAGAGGATAACTGACTGAGTAGCCTGTTAATGAAGCACAGGATGGAGAGGGTGTCCTTATCACATTAAAAACCCCTCTTCAAGTTATGTTAAGATTGAGCATTGTTCTCAAGCATCACAAAGTAACTGCATGTGATGTTCTGCATTTTAAAGCTTCTTTCTTGCCTTCCTTTTTCCAGGACTGAAGTGTGTGTGTCTTTTGTGTGACTCTTCAAACTTTACCTGCCAAACGGAAGGAGCATGTTGGGCCTCTGTCATGTTAACCAATGGGAAAGAGCAGGTGATCAAGTCCTGCGTGTCCCTTCCAGAGTTAAATGCTCAAGTCTTCTGCCACAGTTCCAACAACGTGACCAAGACCGAATGCTGCTTCACAGACTTCTGCAACAATATCACACTTCACCTTCCAACAGGTAAGGGGTGGCATAGCCACACCCATTCCTAAAGATGCGTCACTCTTGGAAGATGATAAGCAGGGCAAAAACCAAACCATCTAAAATTTCCTGAGACAAAAATGTGTATTTTACTCTTCTCCTTGTTTTGGGCTGGTGAAACTCTCTAGAGTCTATCTGTGGTTGATGCTTGAATTCTTAAATTGTGCATCCCTGTCAAAACATTGACAATAGTGTCACAATCTTGGGGAAATTTGACCACAGGTATTACAATGTTTGACATAACTAACGGACCTTTAGTCAAATGTAAATTTTTGTGAATACTTTTTATTAAAGAAAGCAAAGAAAAGAAGTGATACCTAATCTTCAGTGATAGAAATAGATCATCAGCCTACCCTAGGAGAAGGGAAGGGATAAGAGAAAGTTTTGGAATGATGAAAACGGTCATATGTACATCCAGATTCATCAAACCGAAGCATATATACTGTATCATGTTAAAGTCATGCCTCCCTAACATTGATTTTTTTTAAATGAAAGACTGGCTTCTACCTGAATTTGAGGGTACAAGCAGAGCATAAAATCGATCTGGGAAGAATCTACGTTCTACTCTACCAAGACCCTTTGCTTTCACTGCTGTATAAGCAGTGTCTTGTCTTGAAAGAGATGTTGTCCAAGTCCTTTCCTGGATTTATGCTGACTGACAGAGCATGGACTTATAAAAAGTCATCAGTGCAGCCAATGGGACGCCCCTCTTTATCCCCTGTACCTTTTGTATATTGCCACGGATAAAAACCAACGATAAATATAAAGCCTTATTTTAGGATGCCTCTGACTCTCGGGTAAACCAGGGAAGGACATGTACATGACATTCCAGATCATCACCAAGTCCAGGAAGGCTGTGTATGAGATAGTGGGAGGATGTGTGCTATAAGCCAAGATTGCAGATGGCTTTAGGGCATGAAATGGGCTGACTGTAGCTTGTCAGGGTGAAGCCTGTGAAGTAATACTTAGAACAGAATTTTCTGAAGAATGAACTAGGTACCACAGCAGTACTCAAAAGGATTTAGAGAATTTTTAGGTGGCTATTAAAGTGGTAAACATGACATTGAACTTCAAAAAAGCAGTTGTAGGTCTGTACTGAAAGCTCACAATGATTTTTGTTACTGTGTGCAACTTGCTTACCTTGATCAAAACTTCTAAACACTTTTGCTATCTTGTTTTTCTTCAAGATATCTTATTTCATGCTACTACATCTTTATCACTTAGGTGCTTGTTGTCCTGCTTTTGTTTTTCGAGACAGGGTTTCTCTGTGTATCCCTGACTGTCCTGGAACTCACTCTGTAGACCAGACTGGCCTCGAACTTACAGTACTGGGATTAAAGGCATCCACCACCACTGCCCTTTCAGTTTTAACATTTAGGGTTATGTTTAATTTCAGTTTGTGAAAAATGGCACAGCACATAATGGTGAGGTAAAGGTATAAATTTATTTTAGTTTTTTTTTCCCCATGTGGGTAAGAAGCTGTTTCAATGTTCAACATCAGTTGTTAAAAACTCTGGCCTTGGGGCTAGAGAGATGTCTTGATGGTTAAGAGTATTGACTGCTCTTCCCAAAGACAGAGGTTTGGTTCCTAGCATCCATGTAGTAGCCTATAACCCTCTATAACTCTAGTTCAAAGGGATCTTCTGCCTGCTTCTGGCTTCTGTGGACACTGAAACTACTTGGTATATACAGATATACATGTAGGCAAAACATCTCTATACATAAATAAAAAGAAATCTTTAAAAAATAAAGAGCTCTGGTATTTCCATGTAGAGTTATTTTGATACTTAATTTGAAAATAAGGCAGATCTATGTGTGTATCTGTATATCTGTGTTTCTATTTAAAAGAATATATTTATGAATGCTTTGTGCTCTGTAGTTTTTCTATGCCTTACGCTAGTATTGAACTATTTCGTTACTACAGGTGTTTAATAAAGATTGAAATTAGGAGGTGGGACCCTTCTAGCTCATTTTTTTTCAAAGTTTATTAAATTATAAAAGTTTCCATTTCTGCTCCTCCTCCCAACACCCTCTCACTCCCCCCTCTCCCCCTCCTCCTCCCTCTCCATCCCTAAGAGCAGTCAGGGCTTCCTGCCCTGTGGGAAGTTCAAGTTCCTCCCCCCCCCAAGTCCAGGAAGGTGAGTATCCAAACAGACTGGATCCCAAAACTCCAGTATATGCAGAGGAAACAAGTCCCAGTGTCATTGTCAGTGGCTTTTCAGAAAGACCCCGTGCCAGCCACATTCAGAGAATCCGGCCACATTCAGAGAATCTGGTTGGATCACGTCCTCGTTCAGTCCCAGTCCAACTGGCCTTGGTGAACTCTCATTAGATCAGTCCCCTTGTATCAGTGGGTGATCGCACCCCTCGTGGTCCTGATTTCCTTTTTCATGTTCTTCCTCCTTCTGCTCCTTATTTGGACCTTGGGGGGGGGGGGCTCGGTCCGGTGCTCCAATGTGAGTCTCCGTCTGTATCGCCATCCATCGTTGGATGAAGGTTCCCTCCGGTCTTGCCTTCTTTGCTCACGTTCTCTTTCCTTCTGCTTCTCGTTTGGACCTAGGGAGTTAAGTCCAGTGTTCCAATGTGGGTCTCTGTCTCTATCTCCATCCATCGCCAGATGAAGGTTCTATGGTGATAAGCAAAATATTCATCAGTATGGTTATGGGCCACGGCGGGTTCAGGCACCCTCTCCTCTGTCCAGAGAACAATCTCATTTTTTAAATAAAAAAATCTTATCCAAGTAATATAAGTAATTTTCATCTTTGTTTAAATTTAGTCAGTTTACTTCTCCAAATGACACACTGAGATTTTGATTAGCTGAGTTGAATACAAAGAATAATCTGGAGATAGTAGTCATGGTAATAATATTGATCCATGAACATAGTGTGTTTTTCCATTCATTTCATCCTCTCATTACTCTCGGTCATGTTTGTAGTTATCCGGGAACATAGCTTAGGCATACATATTTCATAGAGTTTACCAACCTTCTGACTGTGGTTGTGAATGGCATTTTCAGTATCTCAGTTTGTAAATGTTCATTTCTCTTACGTGAGAAATCTAATTTTGTTCACTGAGCTTCAACCAAGATTGTGACGATAATGTATTAGTTCCAGTATATTTATTTATTTTGAAATGATTTTTGGACTTTTCCATTATTTGTGAGCATAGTCATCTTAAAAGTCTTTGTTCTGATCTGTGCTCATTTTGTTTCTTCTTCTTGTATTTTGCACACCTGTGGACCTCTATTGTGCTGGTGGCTGGAGGCCGTGCAAGCAAAGACTCTTGCTGTCCCAGGGACAGTGTTTGGTCCCTTACTGCTCTTATTTCTTTTATTTGCTTTGGTATTATTTTGAGAGAAAGCTTGCTTGATACTCACTATGTAGCCCAGGCTGCTCTCAAGTTCATGGCTATCTTCTTGTTTCCGGTTTTCTAAGTGCAAAGATCCCCGCACTTAGTTCAAATGTCCACCATCCCTGACCATCAGTCCTTTCACTGATAACATAACATAATTCATAGCAATTATTATGCTAACCATAGGTAGCAGGTGCCTAGTATTAATAGGAAGAGTTTTCTTGTATTTTTAATTTGGTGAAACTTGTTTATAATCCTAAGTGGCTATTCATTTTTCAAACATTTTATGACTTTATTAAGATTATCTTATGACAATGATTGCATTAACTAGATTCAAATCATTATCCTTAGGAAGGGAAATATGTGTTTTGTAGCCATTAACTAATATGTCTACAAGAAATGCCATGTATGTCATTGAATTAAAAAATCTTTATTAAAACTAAGAATTTGTACCATTTAGTGACATTTATGGTAAATGGGCACTAGATTGAAAAGTGCTACATATAGGATATGTGGTCTCCTTGTGTGCAGTTGTTCTTGCGGGAGGCTAGGAATGGTTCTTAACTATGTGCGGAACAATAGCTAACTGGAGAAAGGTTTGAAACTTACCTAAGCACAGACCGTGTCAACAATTGCACCATTGTCGACCAAGGTTTCTGTCTCACCCAGTCCTGTAGTCATTCTTCTGTTGACTGAGGTTTCTGTCCTGCCCAGTTCCCACAGTAGTTAAGTCCCCCAAAAAATCACACAGAGGTCTACATTAATTATAAACCGGTTGGTCTAGTAGCTCTGGCTTCTTATTAACTCTTGTAACTTATATTAGCCCATAATTCTTGTCTATGTTGGCCATGTGGCCTAGTACCTTTTATCGGTGAGACAGTCACATCTTGCTTGTTCTGTGTCTGGAATCCTCTCTGTCTGAATGACGACTGCAGACTGACTGTTTCCTCTTCCCAGAATTCTCCTGTTCTCATTGTCCTACCTATACTTCCTGCCTTGTTGCCCCGCCTCTACCTCCTGAGTGGGTACTGACCAATCAACATTTTATTAAAATACAATTGACAGGGTCCAGACCATTGTCCCACAGCACACCATTTTCATGTCATCAGAGAGTGGGGTCAGCGACCCTGCTCTGTCTACCATGGACCTGTCAGTTTCAAATGTGATCATGTACATAATGGAATATAGACAGGCATTCTGAAAAGTAGTGAGCTTTTTCTATGGGACTTGACAGTGAACTTTGTGTTCATGGCCAAAATTGTGTAAAGTGAGGAGTTAATTGGAAACAGTTATGTAGATATGGAACTTTCTTTTAGGATTCTAAAAGGACCCCTGCCCCCATGTTCTCTGCCTTTCATCCATCAATCTCTGGGCCATTTGTGGATTTGATGAAGGACCAAGTCTCTGCCTGCTTCAGGTGGCCCTCTTCTGTTCTTAGATTTTGTAGTAGCTGGCCTCTTGGTTCATTTCTTTGTGAAAAAATTTCTACCTTGAATAAAGCTTGTGCTTCCTCCACCCCTCCTGGTCCCAGCTGTGACCCTAGTAATGCACAGCTGGATGATGAATGGTCCTTACTATTTCTTTCCTCCCCTAAATGCTTAAAAATGTTTGAGGCTGATTTCTAACAGCTTAGTGGCTTTCATACGGGTTCCTATTGTGGCACAGAAAGAAACTCATTTTGTATAATTTTTTTCACCTCACATAGACACAGAACAAGAATTTTACAAAACATATCTTTAAAATGTGTAAGGTACTTCAATCGTTGCTATTTCCTTTGTAAAAAAAAAAAAGCAGTGGTTGGATCCCACTGAGGCTTAGTCACAGCTTAAGAAACACTATTTTAACTGATATTTAAAGGGTAGAATTTGTAAATGGATCAAGGGCATTTATTATTTTAATTCACTAGTATAAAAACTATTCAAAATGTTAGTTACTATTTTAATTTCACACATTTTCCTTTTAAATGGCCTAAAGTTGATTAGATTTAAGACAAATTAATTCACATCACTGAGACTGAAATTTAATTTAGATTATATTTAAGTTGAATCATTTTCTCTTAAAATGTACCTTCTGGTTTAATTTTACACATGGGTATACTTTTAAGGAGTTGGTGATTTTATTTGATAGAAGTAAGCTTATATTTTGGTAGAAATACAATATTAGAAAATTTTCTCTATTCCCTGAAGGTTATTAAAACAGATATGGTTGTGATTACTGAAGAAACAGATAATTGTCCAAGTTCAATATGAGCATTTATGTAAGCCCCTCTCCCCAAAGTTTGGGGAGCAAAATCGTTTCAAAGAGTAGTTATTTATTTGACTAGTACTTAAGTTTGTGTCTTTACAAACAGAAAACACGTTAGTCCCTCAAAAAGTGTGGTATCATGTTTGAAATTTCATATAGACCATGCAAATTAATGAAACAAGAGAAACATGTTTTCCAGGTCACTCTAATCTCTTCTTCCTACTTGTTCTTAGTACCTGCCTCTCTCTGGTGATGTGTGTCTCATTTTGGCCCTGTGTCCTTTGATCTAGTCCTTCTTACAGTCGTGAGATTTGACAGTTGTCCATTCTCCACTTCCTCTGAGACAAGGAGTGAAGATATTTTTGTTGGAATATTTCATTTTTAGAAGTAGTATTCCTAGCCCTTCAAGGATATTTCTCTTTCAAAAGAGATATACTGATTTGCATGTTAGGTAGGATGTGCTGGGGGAAACATTTGTATATAACCAACATCTGTATAGAGCCAATATCTGTAAAGAGAAAACATCTGTATAGAGTCAACATCTGTATAGAGCAAACACCTGAATATAACCAACATCTGTTTAGAGTCAATATCTGTATAGAGCAAATACCTGAATATAACCAACATCTGTATAGAGCCAATATCTGTATAGGGCAAACATCTGTATAGACCCAACATCTGCACAGAACAAACATCTGTTTAGAGCTAATATCTGTGTAGAGACAATATCTGTATAAAGCAAACATCTATATAGAGCCAACATCTGTATAGAACCAACATCTATATAAAGCAAACATCTATATAGAACAAACAAATAATAAGTAAATTTTTTATACTCTAGAGTATATTTGTCCCAACAGTAGCTTCTGTGAGTCCCACAGTCCATTCCATTCAATGTTTCTCACATTTTCCATAAACAAATGTTACTGCAAAAACACAGCTCTCACCTCACAGTGAATAGGTAATAGTTTATTCTGAAGCCAAATTGTGACTATGGTCCACAAACATAGCTTTAAGATATCCCAAATTTCATTTTCCAACATGGAAAAAGTTTCACAAAGCTGTTTTTGGTAATTAAACAAAGAAAAGTCATAAATCAAGAAACTTCTCAAATACAGTGGGGGAAACATTTTAAGTAGGGGGTTAGTGTATAGTAGAGAAATTTCAGCATCTCTGTTGTAGGGTTTGGATGCTGTGTAGTAGCATTACTGGTTCTTTGCTTGGTGGGGAAAACTTTTCAAAGAGTTGTGTTTTTATTTGTTTGTTTTGTTTTATCTGTTTATCGGGATGTTCAGGTCATCTTTCTTTGCTGGTTACAGGATGTAGTTAGGTCCCACACTGAGCTGGGTAAAGACTGGCTTGAAAGGCACTACAAGGTAAACAGGTTTTAGACTCTGGAACTGCAACTTTCCAAACTTCTTTATGTCATTGATTTTCCAGGAATTCTCCTTCACTTTTGATATAAACTGGATTTTATAAACTCCTCCCCGATCCATTTTTTTTCCTAATTTGTGACCTTTAACCATTTCAACGTCTTCACCTTCCGTGGGTTGAAGTCTGCTATTTTCGCTTTTGCTGACTCCTCCTTCCTGGGTTAAGCTTGTTATCGATTTTTGAATGTGAGTTTGTTTTGGGGACCCTTATATGGAGAAATGGTGGAAACCTCTAATTTGATTCCCTAGAGAAGACTGACATTAATTCTTGTCAAATGTCTGGGGGTACACTCCACCCAAATTCATTCCATATTTTGGATAAGCATAGAGAGTTCTATGCTTTGCCTTCTTTGCCTTCTCTTCCCATTCCGTTCTCCTCCCTTTCTCCTTCCCCTTCCTTTCTTTCACTTTTCCTTTTCCTTACCCTTCCACCTTTCTTTTTTCCCCCTCCATCCCTTCCTTTACTGAAAGCCATGGTGGAGACAGCAGTCTGTACACCCTGTCTTCCTCCGTTGGATGCTTCCGTTTGTTTTGTTTCAAGGCGGTGTCATACACAGCTGCCTGCTTTACACGGGCCTCTCTGATCTGACTTCTCATTGTTTCAGGACCAGGTTTTGTCCCTGTCTTTGTGTTCTAAGCACCTGGCCACCACGGCCTGGCAAATACTCCTAGGCTACACTGGCAATACTATGGTACTCAAGCGCGGTCTGGGTTTTTACTGTAATTTTGGCTGCTAAGCAATTCATTTATTTCCCCCCCACCCTAATCATGGAACAGAAGAAAATCATTTCTATTTTATCTAGCATTTCCATGTATACTGTACCAGGAAGGGTGTCTGTGGCCATCTAAAGTGGAACTTGGCAAAAATGGCAACTCTAGGGCAGTTTATTTTTGAAATGATACTGGCATAAATATCTATCCATCTGGAAGAAAACAGGGTTGTATCACAGAGTCACACCATACACAAAAATAAATTACAGCTTGATTAAACATCTAATTGTGACATATAGAACAATCTAAATGTCAGAGGCAAATTTAGAAAAAAAAAGATTGTGTGACTTTATAGTATGGAAACTGTTCCTAAATAAGATGGGAAACTCAGATCTATAAAAGGAAAAGACAAATATAATTGAGTACATGAAAACTAAAATAAAAATGAATGAAAAAAGAACATAAATAAAACTAAAATATAAATTAAATATTGGATACAACTATTTGCAGCATACATGACTGAGAAAAAAACGACATATTTAGAAGATACTGTGTGTGTGTGCGTGTGCGTGTGTGTGACTGACTGACTGACTAGGGAAAAGGAGCGAGAGAGAACAGTTCTAAATGAAAAACCAAGTAAATAGAACTAGCATTTTTTTTTTACTGCAGAGTGGCAGAGAAATTCCAAAGTGATCGAGTATTGAAATGGTGTTCAACCTCACTAATAGCTGAAGAGACACACATTAATGTGGTCACAGGCAATTTTCCACCCATTAGATTAGTCAGGATGTTTTCAACTAAGAGTCGTCAGGAAATGAGATAATAATGTCTTAGTGATGAAAGAGTGTACTGACAAAAATGACAAGAACTGGGGTGTAATATGGGTGCTTGGTTTCTGAGGAAAGGGACTAAATGACGTCACTGCCCCGTGAGCACCGTTACCAGTGAGGACATGCTCACTCACCCTTCTCATGGTGGGCCTCTTCCTTCCTGACTCATGTGGATCTGCGTTTTTTCATGAAGTGAATGCTGTACTTTGTCATTAGAGTGTTCGGTTTCAAGAGCATAAATGTCAAGAAGCTTAGTTTGCCAAGTTAAGTAAGCCAATAGAAGCTGAGTATGTTCAAATGAAATAGCCAGTCTCTTTCTTTATTGTAAGTGTAAACCAATCGTATACTCTCATCACTGTCTGACCCCAGTCAAGACCTTTAGCTTAGTCCCACACAGAGCGGAAAACAGAAATACTAACATTCCTGACACTCTGTGAGCAGGGGATGGTTATCTGGCAGACTTCAGGATCTGCTTACTATGCCAGAGTGACATAGAACTCTCCAGATAAAAGCTTACTTACAGTTCAGAAAACATCAGTCATGCCAACTGCCCCCTGGGAGGGAATATACTTACATGAATATACATACAAAATGTCAGGACGAAGACATTTTCATATCAGTTCTGGAGGGGTCAGAGAAGCACATGATTAGTACCTAGTGCAGAATAACCAAGACAGGGAAGCGCCTTTAATTCCAATACTCAGGAGGCAGAGGCAGGTGGATCTCTGTGAGTTTGAGGTCAATAGAGTAAGTTCCAGGATAGGAGGCAAAGCTACAGAGAAATGCTGTCTCAAAATACAAAAACAAACAAAAACCCCAAAACCGAAAGAAACAATGGTAAATTTGAAATTGTCATAAGCTGCACCATGTTGGGATGCCATATGTTGGAGCCACCGTTTTGGGATGGCTTCTGCTGCCATCCTGGCTGGGTGGGTTCATAGGGGTGTGAGGTTAGAAATGTTAGGTAGGAGATACAGAAATCAGAAAGAATCACCAAGACATAGGAGGGCATTGGGAGGGCAACTCAGAGATTGCATTAATTCTTTAATTCTGAGTTCTTAGTTCATCTGTGTTTACTTTTCCATACACTTTTATACCCCAATACCAAAAAAGGGAAGAAGGCAAGAGACTGCTTTAACATAATACAAAGACCAACTAGAACAGTTACTGGCTTCAGTACTTTGAGATATCAAGACATTAATTCACAAGAATTCATTAATGCGATCTGTTGTTTAGGCAGTGAACTCACCCTAGACCAGGTATCCTGAAGGCAGTCATTCCCTAGGTCAAACCTCCTATTTCCAAAGAAGGAGCAAAAGTATGCTTGAATTCTTTGACCTTTGGTCAGGATGAAGTAGATCTACCTGTGTGGGTCATCTTAATGTCCCAAACACCAAGTAACCACACCCTAGCTCAGGGTGTGTAGCCACAGTTGGTATCAACAACTTTGAGCAAGCTCAAACTCTATGACTTTCAGACAAGGTGGAATAGTTCACATTTTTGGGACTCCACAAAAAATATTCCTAGAGAATAAGGAACCATAAAATCGGGATCTAGTAGATGTGAGCAGTAACAGAACAAAAAGCTGAATAACAAAATACAACTGAAATAATAAACTGAAGGGATACCTGTAGAGACTGTAGAGAAATTACAAACCCGAAGTCCACACCGAAAAGAATTGTTTTCTGTGAACTATGCAGGGAATAAATGTTGGAAAATGTGAAGAGAAGTGACAAAGACAGCTATTAAAAGAATTAGCATGAGGTTGTGCAAAAATGGTATAAAGGAGCAGAGAGAAAAAACAAAACAAAGCAAAATGTCTACACAGCTAGTCGCTCAGAACTGATGGAAGACATGAGTCCACAAGTCTCAACAGTTCAATAAGCATCACCAGCGCAAGTGGGAAGAAAGACCTGACGTATTGTATAACTGTTGGACACCAACACAAAGGGAAAACTTTAACTTTGTCAAAGAAAAGAAGATAAACTAAACTCAGAGAAGATGTAGTAAAGATGTACGTTGGCCTCTTGATAGTGAAGAGGAAACAGAGGGACTTGAATTATGTCAGCAATATTCTGAGAAAAAGACCAGCAATATATTCAGAAAAATGACCTTTGAAGCACGGGTTTAGGGGCTGAAAAGTTTGACAGCAATGGACATAGAATGAGTTTGTTGTAAGAGAATCCTGACCCAGGACATTCTAGAGGACTCACTGAAGCATACAAAGAGCGAAACGACAGCTCTGACACACATGTAGGAAAGAAAGATGAGAGGTATGTAATTGATTATAGATGCTATTGACCATCAAAAGAAGTAATGCCAATGGGGTCTTAAGAATAATATAAATGCATCATTATGCATAAAGGAAGCATGCTATGTACGTCAGGAGAAGGATGCTTGCAGTTAGTTTGCTGAAGAATTTGTTAGACCTAGGCAGTATAAAGCTACTAGTAGGCACTGCTCAAATACGTTTTTATGTGATTGCTGCCACCTACCCACATATGTAAAAGAATAGAAAGGGAATAGTCTTTGTATTGAAAATGAAAACTCGAATATGAAAACCCACGTGGCAGTTGTCAAGGTAAGAAAGAATGTAACAGGTCACAATGACAATGGAAACAAACAATTAAGCCAGTATTTCAAAAGCAAACAATTAAAGGTAGGTAAGTATTCTAGTTACAACAAAAGATTACCAAATTAGAGAAAATAAAATTCAATCGATTTTTTAAAAAATATATAACTGTGGGGCTGGTAAGATGTGTGAAAGGGTGCTTGCTGCCGAAGTCTACTGACGTGAGTTTGTATTCCTAGAACCCCCACAAAGGTAGAAGGAGAGCTGATTTCAGAAAAGTTGCCTCTGCCATGGTGGCTTGTGTGTGCTCCAGCCTCTGCCATTCAACACACAAACAATAATTAAAATAGTAAAATGCAAACAATAGTAAACAAATACAAATTTTAATTAAAATTTATCTATTTGTGTGTATGTGTGCATGTGTGTGTGTGTGCGCGCGCGCATGCCCATCCTTGTATCACATCACTTTGGAGACAAGAGGCTAGAGGACAACTTGTAGGAGTCAGTTTCTCTTTCTGCTTTGCGGGTCCAACTCAGGTCATCAGACGTGGCAATAGATTCCATTATCCCGTAAGTCATTTTATCTGGCCCAAGTGAGTTAATAAAATTTTTACATGTATTTATTTATGTGTATGTGCATATGCATGTGTGTTGGTGTATGTGTACTACAGTGTGCATGTGGTGGTCAAGGATCATTTTTGGGAGTCTCTTCCTCCATCATATGAGTTCCAGAGTTGGAACCCACTATGGCAGGTGTTCCAAGTGACTTAATTGCTGAGCCATCTTTCTGCCTCCTAACCAAAAAGAAAAAAAAAGGCATTTATAAAAATGCTTAATTAAAATTAGTCTAATGGAAAAGCTATCATTAAACAAAGGTGATAAATTACTTTTGATAATAGCAGATAGAATCAACTTTAATGCAAAACAGTTACTGGAGTTAAACATGGTCTGGTCAAAAAGGGCGTAGCTCTGTGGAAGAGCATGAGCGCGTGCAAACACATACACACACATACAAATGCATGCACACGTGTAAAAGGATACACTTCAGAACATAATTTCTCTCTCCCTGTCTCTCTTTCCCTATTTCTCATTCTCTGTCTCATGTACGTGTGTGTAAATGCACTACCAAGCATAAGGAAAACAAGGTAGGTCCACACTTTCAGAGGGAGATTTCAATTAAATTACCACAGAATAATCAATCAGTTAATATAATTTTACTCAATTAATCAATATTAATTAATACACCCTAGAAACACTCAGATAATTTTCTATAAAATTGCAGCTTACCAATGAAAATTGTCCAGTGATAGTAAAGACCTTGAGTCAGTGGTCTTAAGACATTCCTTTAAAGAAAGCTTCAAGGCCCTAGAGGATCCACCCAAAAATCCTGCCACACCTCCAAGACCAAGCAGCTCCTGCCTAGACTCCTCAAGGCTCAGACACATAAGAAATGTAGGACATATACCATAACTCAGACACGTAGAGCATATCCCATAACTCACATTATGTTTGTTTTAAGAGCCTAATCTGAGGGTGATGGTATCGGGATATGGGACTGTCTGTGGAGCCCTCAGGAGTGGATCAATGTCCTTATAAAAGACATGTAAGGTAGCTTCTTTGACCATATGAAATCAAAAGACGGTGCCTGCATGAACCAGAACACAGGCTGTCACCAAACACAGGATCTGCTAGCACCTCGGTTTCAGACTTTCTAGCTACCTGAACTATGAGGAATAATTTATGCTGTTTGTAAGCTACCCAAATTAACAGGTTAGTATAGTGTATTTTAGTTTTAATATAGTTGAATTGTTCAGTTTAATTCAATTTTATTTATCTTTCTTTCCCCCTTAATATTAAATAAAATCTTTTCCAATGTGAACACATGTACTCTGTTCTTTTATGGTTAGCCTGCATTTTAGTGTCTAACAGGAATAACTTCTGGTGACTCTCACTGATGACATCAGGGCACACTTAGAGAAATTGCTAAGGTACCAAGCAGTATCAAAATCCATAAAAATTTATATAGTACAGAGCAAGGAAGCTTTGGCTAGAGGAGCTGGTCATTTATAGGGTTAATCATGAGCAGAGCTGCTGTTTGGTGCATGCTTACACTAATTACAGCTCTTCATATGGAAATAGACTATTCAACAACAACCTTCAAGCTACACAATCTTTGCTTCTATTCTGCTGCCAAAATATACAGGGCAGGAGAAGGGTAAGTGGAGCTGTAATTTCCCATTTCCCCCCTGCTAGATGGCAACACTCTACTTTAAAACAACTATTTTATTTTTCACTAATTTAAATAGTCATTTTAAATAAAAAAAATCAGGCACCACGTTAAAAGGTGGGTGCTTGGCTAACTTTTGCACAATGCTTCTTTTTTAATTCTGTTCTCCATTGTGCGAAGAGAAAAAGGAAGAGTCATCTATTTGTATCAGTTGGGTGAGGTGTGCAATGCCCCCTCATAAGGGACATGAATAAGTAAGACTTTCAATCAACTGAATGGCTTTCCTCTGAAGGGAGAGAAACTGCCCTAAGGATCAAATTTATCAAATACCAATAATTTGAATACATACTATGATTTCTGAAAATGAATGACTCCAATAAAGAGTGTATTCATTGCGGAGATTAAGTCTTGTCTTCTTCATTCCTTTTAAAGCATCCATCATTGTCTTTTGGTTTTGGCTTTGGGTTTGAGACACAAGTTCATTGCTATAGTCAGCAAGAGGTGACGCGCACATGCTGAAAAGCTCTCCTGGCCCCCTGTGGGATTGCTCCGCCGGCACAGAAACAAATCCATTCACAGCCCTTCTGACCTTCGCAGTGCACACCTGATAGGCGCCGGACAGGATTCTCCCACCCCACCCCAGAAAGTCCAAGGTGCTATATTTTTAAACCTTTTTTTGTAAGTTCAATTAACTTGAACGTTCAAGGAAATCAAACTTGTGATTTGAAAGTGGAATAGACGAAGCATTCCTACTCTCCAGAAACAAGGATACTGGTTTTAATTAGAAAACTCTTTTCAAATAAGGATGTAATGGGAGACTGAGCAAAATTTCTAGCCAATTTTAAATTGAGCATTTTATATTGTGCAAGGCTCTGTGAGTGTAAACAGCGGCAGGTCTCACCCAGATCTGTTTTGATGGCTATGATGGGATCTCGGATGAGGTCAAATGTGCGTTTCCATCTTTTCCAAGTAAGCAAGCTGCTTTGTGGAAGCATCAGACCTTATACCACTAAAGACTTTGGGACAAAGATGTGTGGCTTTTCTTACAACATCAGTATTTTAAGTACCTTTCGCTGAGCAAGGCTTTCTGATGTGAGGGAGGGAAATTTTCATTTTTTCCCGTAGAAAGGATTTCTTTTAGTGGAATAAAGCCTGGAGTACATGTTAAATGACCGGCCTCTAATTTTCTGATAGACACGCACCACTGGGATATGTATCTTGTTGGCAGATGTAAGAGACCATTGCCCTTTGCTGCCTGAAATTAAGAAAAGTAAATTGTGGAATCCACTTGGGTTGTCTTCTAACATCTCATATTTTTAATAATTAAAACTTTCTCTGTGTGATGTGTGTATGTGTACGAGTGTATGTCAATGTGAGTGGGTACCCCTAGGGGCCAGAAGTGGATATTGGATTCCCTGGAGCTGGAGACCTAGGTGTTGTGAGCTGTGCGTCCGCCTCACCCCTGCACCTCCTCATGCAGGCTGGCTCTGGAACAGCAAGAAATACTTTGAGTTAACTGAGCCATCTCCCTTCCCCTCTTTCAACATTCCAAGTTAACCTCACACTCTCGAAGGGTTTGTTGTTGTTTGCTTTTGTTTTTCATTGCTGTTAGATCAGTAATTATATTCTTCATCCCAATGCTCCCACTTTTTAAAAAATAAACATAAAAAGCCTTCGTATTTTTAAATTCAAATGCTAATGGTGAAAAGCTTGCTGTCTTTTGGTCCTCTCTACACGCTCCTCAAAAGACAGAGGCACTAGGTAGAGCTTTCCAGGAAGTGTTTTTACATGTGACGCCATCTTCCTGCTAAAAAAAGTCATGTAATTTGGCCAGATGACAATACTGAATACAAAGGGCTCCTTCTATGAAGGGCACTGAGCAATGAAACTTGTGTCAATAACACGCAGTTCCAACTCAAAGGCAGAAGGAGTTACTGTTAGTCTTGTTGTAGTTTCTTTTTTTTTAATTCTTTGCTCTGCCACCCAGTTCCCAAACAAATACATAGAGACTTAATCTAACCTGTGAATGCCCAACCTTAGCTTGCCTTGTTTCTAGCCAGCTTTTCTTAAATTTTCCTGTCTACCTTTGCCTCTGGACTTTTACCCTTCTCTATTCTATACACCTCTCTTTCCTTCTTACTCCGTGACTTGCTGTGTAGCTGAGTGGCTGGCCCCTGGAGACCTCCTCCTTCTCTCACTCCTAGATCTCTCTCTCTCTCTCTCTCTCTCTCCCAGAGTTTTCCTATTCCCTCTGCCTGCCAGCCCTGCCTACCCTTCTCCTGCCAAGCTGTTGGCTGTTCAGCTCTTTATTAGGCCAACCAGGTGTTTTAGGCAGGCGCAGAACACAGCTTCACAGAGTTAAATACATTCAGCCTAAAAGAATGCAGCACATCTTTGCATCATTAAACAAACATTCCACAGCGTAAACTAATGTAACACATCTTCAACTAATATTCCACAGTCTCTTGTCCCTGGCCAGGCTTGGTAGAATGTCTACATTCATGGTTCAGTAAACAAAGGGCCTTTTGATCACATTGCTGTTTCAACACGACCAGCAGTGTGCGCAGAAGTTAAGAACTTTTGCTGCTCTGTATAGTGAAACATTATGGAGGGATCAGGCTAAATGAGCTTGCGCCTGGCTTATTCCTCCTGGATCTTGCCATGGTCGTGCTGTGAAGAAGTAGTGGGCTATGACAAGGAGGAGATGGAGAGTGGGGATGTGGGTATCTATCTGCCTGCAGCCAAAGAGCACATGGTCACAGGGAGGTCAGACGGAGGAGCCCTGCACTGGGTATTAGGCCCCCAGGTCCTTCCACTCCACATTCCAGCCCAAATGTAGCTACACATAATGACAGGAGCCTTTAATAAGGGTTGATTAACCTGGGTTCCTTTAAGGGTATTAGGGGCTCTTTGAATTTTCTGTAACCACTTGTTACCATAATGTTTGGCAAGGAAGCACAAACCTTGAGAAGTTTTGTAAAAAAAAAAACAAATTGCCCTTCGTGGAAGCTCTCTGGTTTGCTCTTGTTTGCCGCATTAGTTTTAAAAGAGCCGTGTAACAGTACATACCTCCTTTGTCTCTCTAGTCTCAAAGCGTTTCTCTATATTGTTTCATTGTATATCTTCGTTTCAGTCGAGCAAGTACCATTTCAAGGTGGGAGAGAAATGAGTTTGTATTAAATTGAATGTAGATTTAGACTTAAGTTTTTCAAGGTAATAGTAATATGGATTTTTATCCATATACATTTTATTCATATATATATCAAATATATTTAATCAAATATTTTAAAACACTTTGATCAAGTATTTGATCAAGACAGTTCCTTATTAACCAATAGTATTCATGGCATACAAAGGGGAGCCTCACATCAAATATTCACTAACCAACCAATACAAACCAAGAAAATGTAAGTTTATTAAACTGGAGGCCACGTAGAGTTAATGAACATCAATAACTTTTTCTCTCTTTGATAAAGAATAAGAGATTAGTGGGGGATGAGACAGCAAGGGACTATGTCCTTGCTGTCACCCTCCCTTTTTTTCCTTCCTAAAGCAAGAACTGGAAGGGGTGGGGAGGTAGCAGACTTGGAGAACAGTCCCGGGAGAGGATGGCAAATCTGAACTCTGTGCACAGGGCGCTGGTGACTGTCACCACCAACTCCAAAGGCATTGAGGAAAAGTTGCAAAATTCACAAGTTAAATTCATTCTTTCCTCCCTCCCTCCCTTTCCCTCTTCCTTCTTCCCTCGGCTTTCCCTTCCACTTCCCCCTCTCTCCACTCTATTAAGACCTCCAGCCCTCCAAATCTATGAGTTCTGCCTCCACAGAGTCAGTCAACTGCACACTGAAAGCATTTAGGGAAAAAAAATGTGTTTATATACCCCGCTATGGACGGTTCCTTTATCATGATTCCTTACGCCATGTGACCATGACATAGCATTTACATTGTATTAGTTTTTGGAAGTAACCTAGAGACAAATTAAAGCATGTGGAGGAGTGGTGTGTGGGTTATGTAAAAGTGCTATTCCACTTTATATAAGGGACGTGAGGGTGAATTTTAAATGAGTCCCGATGAATACATAAAGGACAGTTGTAGTTATCTTCCCAGATCTCGGTGGAGATGTTTGTGAGCTGGATTCCCACACAGCTGGGCTAGTACCTTTGCCTTTTCTATTCTCCTTCATTTAATTGCCTTGGGGAGGAAATGCTTTGCATTAGCCATGCAGCCCTTCCCAGACCTCAGCAGTGAGCTGTCGCATGGCCTCTGCTGCAGCTACCCTTCTCGTGGTCATTCTGCTTCCATGGGCACCAAAAAACCACGCTCACCAGAAATCGTCAACTAGTAAGTTCTCCTGTGTTCCAGAACACAGGACTTGCTCCAAAAGTGGTATTTGTATCAAGGCTATCTTTTATTAAATATGCTTTCCTAGCTGGCTACCATTGACTTCTATCCCAACTCATTGGGCTGTCGGCACACTTTTTCTTTATTTCTTTCCTATTAGGATTACCAGGAACATTTGGCTTAAGGCAAGGTTTTACGAATTGTTCAGTGTTTAAAGAGTCCTTTCTGGATGGTGCTGCTAGCTTGGGTTTTTTTTTTTTTTTTTTTTTTTTTTTTTTTGCCCTTTACTAACTTGTATCAGTTGATCTGCTCACAAGGGAGAGAAACATTGGCCATCTACGGTAAACATCCCTCAGAGCGGTTGCTGACGCCATGGCAGGTGACCCTGATTTCAGGTTTGTTGACCTGTTGCCTCTATTAGTTGCCATAGTGATGAGCGGAGCTCTGCTTAGTGGAGCTTTACCAAAATGAAGACAAGCTATAGCTTTTTAAGGCTAGGGTTTATGTTGGTGGCTTTTGATAGGAGATGTCAACGTTCAATGTTGTTATATGAATGCCTCCAATGATAGCATTGAAGTTAGGAGATGTTAGCATGTGAAAACGGATATTTAAAAAAAAAAAGACCTAATTCAGACGATGAATACACTCGGCAGCTTTTCAGAACACCTAGGATTCTTTATGAGGATACAGAGAAATAGAATGATGCTGTAGAAGGGACAATAACGTTAGCAATGGCAGACTTCAAAAGTCACGAGGACTTGGACAAGGATTTCTGAAGCCAAGCTGTCAGAGAACACTTTTAGGACCCGTTGAAGAATACTCTAGGCCGAGTTCTCCATCTACCTCTGTAACTGCTAATGATCCCAGAGGAGTCTGGAAATAATGCAGGAGGTATGTGGTGGCCAGTTAAAGTTTACTGTGCAAGCAGGAGTACCTGGCTGGTGCTTCAGAGCCCTTTCCCCACTGATAGCTGACTGGCAGCTGCCGGGACTGTGAAGAAACCAATAGGAAGACACTGGAGGGGAGCTGGCTAATTTTTCTCTCTCAAAACTAATTATTTCCAATGGTTTCTCATATATTTTTTTCCTATCTTATGAGTGAAATGCAAGTATCATCAATGTACTAAGCTTTCCAGTTTTGACAATAAAAAGGAAGACATTTGAGCATAAGTCCCAAAGCCCATTGTCAGCCATGTGTTCGGACTCTAAATTACAGGTGCTATGTCGTCAGCGGATGGTCGCTGGACCTTCCCTAGCCGGGATGGAGCCTACTCTGTGTGTGTAGGCTGCAGTTACCCCAAAGATCAGCTTGAGAGGGAGGCAACCTATGACCAAGAAGAACTGCTCATTAGCCAGAAGTGTAGGATCATCTTCTTGATGTGTGAGAACTCAAATCTCCTAAATTGTGTTGCAACAATCTGTCAAATGTATCCCAAGGCTTACTAAAAACAAAACAAAAAATGGGAGGCTACTCAGTGGTAAAGAATGTGTACTGTTTTTATAGAGGATCTGGGTTCAGATCCCAGCACCCACAGTCAGTCTATAACTCCAGTTCAGGTGTTCCTACAAACACCCTTTTATGACCTCCACAGGCACCTGAATGTTTATGCTGCACAAACAGACACACACACACACACACACACACACACACAAATATACATAAAATAAAAGTTTTAAAAAGCAAAACAACCAAAAGAGATCAACGCTGCTGGAGATAAGACATGACTATAAGATTCAAGAGGCAATTTTCAGTGAGCCAAAAGGAAGCAAACGGCACATGGGTTTCAAGGAGCAGGGGGAGTTAACGGCTTAACGACAGAAAGTATTTGTCTTCATGAGCCTTCTATGTGTCACTGTTTTTGGAAATGTAAAAGAAAAATCTGAAGTCCAAGATGAACTTTCTATTAAAAAAAATGACTATAAAGATTATCTTTTTTTCCTTATTTGTATCTCTGTGGATGCCTGTTCGTGTGTGTGTGTGTGTGTGTGTGTGTGTGTGGTGTGTGTGAGTGTGTGTGTGAATGCCAGAGGTTGATATCAGGTGTCTAATATGGTTGATCTCCACTTTATATATTAAGGCAGGGTCTCTCACTGCATCTAGGCCTTGGTCATTTGGCTGGTCTCATTAGACAGTCTGCTCTGAAGAGGATCCTGTCTCTGTCCCTTAATGCTGGGGTTACAGGGAGGCAGGTCCCTATGTGCTCTCAGTTTCTACATGGATTCTGGGGATGGGAGCTCTGTTCCTTACACTTGTGCAGAGAGTGCTTGACCTGCTAAGCCATCTTCCCTGGCCTGATTATGTCTGTCCAGTATTTGGTTTCAGTGATCACACTGATGATTTTGAGAGAGAGGCATTTTACTTACCAGGGATAAAACTAGTCAAACATTCAGGGACCCCGACAGTTGGTTATGTCCTCTTTACTGAGGACTGACTATGTGTCAGGCACTGTTGTAAGCACTGGGGATTCAGTTAGGAATACCACAGGCAGCTTCCTCCTTGTCCTCAGAGACAATCAGGTCAGATAATGGATGAATGAGAAAATGACCTGACAGCCTATTAGCCCCAACAGGAACATAACAAGGTTCCAGGGAGTGAGTGGAGACTGGGAAGAAATTCTTTTCAAATATTTAAAACTTTGCCTTCATTTTTTTAAATTTTGAGATGATTAATTACGTCACCAAGGCTGGCCTTGAGTTTGTCCTTCTGTGTCTGGGAGTGCATATTTATTGCTCTGGGCCCAGCTTCATGTAAGTGCTTTTTGGTAGGGTTGTCAGCTGAGACCATTGCCTTCTACCAGGCTTGTTGACCTGGGCTTCTAGCCGGTCTCCATTTTCATTCTTCTTGTTCCAAGTGTCTATTGACACAGTGGCCACTCAGAATTAAAGTTTGACGCTGCCTACAAACCTCAAAAGAGCTTCTGAGGTAAATGAACCCCCTACTCCTTCCCTTAGCCTGCAATAGACCACACAAGGTTTCTCGTTAATTCCTTGATTCCGTTTCCTCGTCTTTTCTCTGTTTATGTCTAGGATGTTTTGCCAAACTGACCAAATAGGTGTCCACCTCCCGGTCCCTCGCACCATCTTTCCCCCACGCTGGGACTCTGAGCTGCCATTCAGTCTCGCTTTGTTTCACTGTCTCCATGACACTTCTGCAGAGAGGCCTTCTAGGACCACTCAGTCTACAGTGACATCATGCTATCACGATGTCCTCTCTGCTGATTCAAACTCATAGCATTTATCTCCTCTCCCGCTCCTGCTCCGCAGCCCTCTGTTCAGCTGTCTGTATCTATGAGAGTTCATGAGCGCAGAGAGCAAGGATTGGGCTCTTCACTCGCCATTTTATTTCCGGCACCTGGAATAATCGCAACACATTCCAAGAGTCTGATGGGTATTTGGAGGTGCTAGTAGGGGAGCGCAGCTACTCGGATACCCTTGACCGGAGACCGGTCCTCCTCTATTGGGGGAAGGTTGTCTTCTTCAACCGAGCGCGCAGCTTCGGAAGGGACACACATGGAGGGGTGAAGGAGGAAGGGAACACTCGCCTAGCCAGCCAGATCAGCAGAATCAACCCTGGTGATCAATGGGGTGACAGATGTAGCAGTCAGATCGCCCTCACATCCCTGATGAGTATTTGGGGGAATGAATGAACAGATGGATAGATTTGCTGTAAGGACGGGACTGCTGAAGAACAAGGAGAAAACAGTAAAATTAAGAGCATCAAATATTTTGGATTTTTTTTAAAAAAAAAATCTTCCAATTCAATACTTTTTCTCTACCCCTGGCTCCCATTGCCATGGTAATATGTGCCGTCACCTCTCACTTTTCCCCTTATTTTTGCTCCCACTCTGGTCTTTGCCAGTGAACTTAAATCTGTGCTTTTATGGTTGCATAGTCTAGGTGAGGAATTTTAGCGACTGCATTTGGAATTTCCAAAATAATTTTTAATGTTAGTACTTTTAAACTATTTTTTCAACTTACTTACAAAGTCATGAATGGCTTAGTGTGTACTACAGATATGTATCTTTGAATACAGATACATACACACGCCTATAATTCCAGTACTGGTGAGGTGGAAGCAGGAGGATCAACAGTTCTGGGTTATCTTTGGCTACATAGTTTCAGGCTAACCTGGGCTACGTGAGACGCTTTCTCAAAATAAAATAATGTTCAGTTTTAGAATTACTGCAAAACTCTCAATTATTCCCTGCAAACAAATTCTAACAATACATATACAGAAGAAATAATTTTAAAAAAATGCTAAAATATTTTACATGAATTGATTTATAACTTTCTCTTTCTCTCTCTTTCTTCCGTTTCTTTCTTTTTAAACTGCAGTATCGCCAAAGGCTCCCAGACTGGGCCCCACGGAGCTGACCATTGTCATTACTGTGCCTGTTTGCCTCCTGTCTATAGTTGCCATGCTGGCAATATGGGCATGCCAGGACCGCCAGTGCACATACAGAAAGACCAAGAGGCACAACGTCGAGGAACCTCTGGCAGAATACAGCCTGGTAAACCCGGGAAAAACACTCAAAGACCTGATTTATGATGCCACCGCCTCAGGTTCAGGCTCTGGTACGTGTATGTTTTCAGCAAGCAAGCCCTTGTTTGAAAATAAACAAACAATCTTTTTGATAAACGTGTCCAATGTGAACTCATCAGCTAGAGATCAATGAGGTACATAATAAATAAGCTTATGAATAGAAATGTCTTTAAGTATTACATGTGAATTGTCTACAGTAGCAGGCTTCCTTAAAGCTTTGCCAAGGGCCTTTAGGATCAGTTGTATCTCACACATTCCCTCCTTTACCCTCCTCCCCCTCTCATTTAATATTATTTTAGTTTCTCCTTTATCTCTTCATAGCACTCCATTCCATTCCACCATCCTCTTTTCTTTTTAAAAAGAGAGACAGAGAAACAGGCATGTAGACCTCCCCTCCCCCGCACACACACACACACACACACACACACACACACATACACACACACACAGAGAGAGAGAGAGAGAGAGAGAGAGAGACAGACAGACAGACAGACAGACACAGAGAGAGAGCTTGAGAGACAGACACACATACAGAGAGAGAGACAGAGAGAGAGAGAGAGAGAGAGAGAGAGACAGACAGACAGACACAGAGAGAGAGCTTGAGAGAGAGACAGACACACATACAGAGAGAGAGACAGAGAGAGAGAGAGAGACAGACAGACACAGAGAGAGAGCTTGAGAGAGAGACAGACACACATACAGAGAGAGATAGAGACAGAGACAGAGAGAGAGAAAGAGAGGAAGAGAGAGCATGGAGTAGTTGGGGGGGGGACAAACGTGATCAAAATATATTGTATGAATAATTTTAAAAATTCCTACTTAAAATATTAGAAAATTGTTACGATAGAGTCTTCTCAGATGTCTGTTGAAGCTTTTTTGTTTTTTATGCCTTGGGATTTGATTCTTTGTTTATTTGTTTTGTCTGTCCTCTTGTCCTCCTCCTCCTCCCATTATGGTCAAAGCCATCACTGCTGCTTTCTTTGGCTTTTTTTTTCTCAAAGAAAACCAAGAGAGAAAAAAATCCTGCAATTGAAAAACATATAAACCTGGAATACAAATTATGTCACTGTATAGAAGGCCTACATTTTTATCTTAAAAACAATATTCCTTAGTATTTAAACTCTATTTCTTTGGATATTGTATGTTGAGACCTACTATACCCCAAAATTTTGATTACTTCCAATATTCTGGGCACAAAGAACTCTAATTTTTGTTTAATTTATAGAAATACATTTCTTTATCATTTTCAAAGGATTGAATAACTGTCTACTTATTACTCACAGAAACATTTTCATTTACTTGATGATATTAGGTTGTGTTCTGATTAAGTTTTATTATCAACTTGACACAACCTAGAGTCTTTTGGAAGGAAAAGGCTCAGCTGAACAATTGCCTGGATCAGATTGACTTGTGAGCAAGTTTATGGAGAAATGATTGCTAATTTATACAGGAAGGCATAACCAGTGGTGCCGTCTCTGGGCATCTGGTTTTGGGCTGTACAAGAAAAGCTATATGCAAGCCATGTTTCTCCATAGTTCCTGCCTTGAGTTTCTGCCCTGACGTCCTTCAATGGTGTCTGTGCTCTGCAAGTGTAAACCAAATAAACCCTTTCTTCAACCAGGTGCTTTCAGTCATGGTGTTTATATGTTTTCCTGTAGACAGAAGTTTCTGTTCGGCCCAGTCCTGCAGCTGTTCAGTCTCAGAGGCTTATATTAATTATAAACTGGTTGGTCTAATGCTCAGGTTTATTACTAACTAGCTCTTATGATTTAAATTCAGCCATAATTCTTGCTTGTGTTTAGCTGTGTGGCTTGGCAGTACTTCTCAGTAAGGCATTCTCATCTCTCTGCCTCTGCTTATGGATAATGACTGTCTCTCTGTCTTTTCTCTTCCCAGGATTTTCCTAGTCTGGTTGCCCCACCTCTACTTCTTGCCTGGCTACAGGCCAATTAGTGTTTATTAAATGAATATGAGTGACAGATCTTTACAAGAGTATTATCCCACAGCATTTCCCTTTCTTTTCTTTTCAAAACAGGAACCCTGAATCCTCCTTTGTTTAGTGTTTTCTCTGACCATTATTCATAACAACTTGTCACCAACATGCTAAACAAAGACAGACATCCATAATCCATTTTTGGGGGAATGTGGGCAGTGATTACCAAATATCTAATTGCCAGAAAATATGACCACGGTTTGCTGTAGGATAATGTCACTTACATTGGTTTAATAAAATATTGATTGGCCAGTAGCCAGGCAGGAAGTATAGGCGGGGCAACCAGACTAGGAGAATTCTGGGAAGAGGGAAGACAAGAGACACAGTCATCATCCACAAATGGATGAAGTGAGATGAGAATAGCTTCCTTAAAAAAAGGTACCAAGTCACATGACTGAACATAAAGAAGAATTATGGGTGAATTTAAGTCATAAGAGCTAGTTAGTAATAAGCCTGAGCAATAGGTCAAACAGTTTATAATTAATATAAACTGCTGTGTGTCTGCAGTACTGGACTGTATAGAAACGTCGGTCTATATTTTCCTATTCTTTAAGTGTACTGAATCTGACCAGGGATTTTTCTTTCATGTAAAAACAATGCAAATTAATATGTAGGAGACTAGATATATAATTTAAAAAAGGAGTGATGAGCTGGCAAGATGGCTCACTGGGGAAAGGTGCTTACCCCCAAGCCTGAAGCTCTGAGTTCATTTCCAATGACCCACATGGGAGAAGGAGAGAGCCAACAACCTATAAGGTTGTTCTTTGACCACACACTCCTTATAGTGCTCTCCCCATACACAAATATAGAAATGCTGTTAGGTTTTTTTAAAATATATAACAAGGAGTCATGACTTGAACACTAAAGCCAAACTTTTGACAGTTGGCACAGCCCCAGATTAGTGTAGCTCTCATCTCTCATCAAGGAAGTTTTGTTTTAGGCAGATGAAGACCATTAAGACCCTAGAGAGCCACAACTGTTCCAAATTCATAGAACAACTGATGCCAGGGTGCTCAACCCCAAGGCATACATTTACAGCACAACTCCTACACCTTAGGCTCAGGGAACATCACCGAGGACAGGATGGAAAGATTGTAAAAGGCACAGGACCAGGAATAATTCTGTGAGATCGTGTCTCCTAGGAACGGCAGAGACATTGGCTCTATGATACCTCAACTATATGACTGTCTGAGTAAGATCTGAATAGGGACAATACCAGCAAATATGCTAACATGGAAGAGTAAATCTCATGGAGTCCAAAAATCTCATGGGGCCCCATGATTAAACAAACACCAAATCAGGCTATATTTATATATTTATATGTATTATTCACTTAACAATAAAAATCAAAGAAAAATTCCTGTTAAATGTTTTAATGGCTTCAAAAGTATATCTTCAAGCATGCATATGAATTTGTCAGCTTCTAGACTCTTCTTTTTGAGATTATACTAAGACATCTTGTGGAAGGAAGAAGAAAACATGCCCCAGCCTGGATAATTTCTTTTTGTTTTTGCAGTGTGGATTGAACCAAGGTCTCATGCATCACATGCTGGGCAAGTGTTCTTACTCTGAGCTACATTCCTAGGCTGTGTGTTTGTGTGTGTGTGTGTGTGTGTGTGTGTGTGTGTGTGTGTGTGTGTGTGTGAAGAGGGGTAGTGATAAGGTGTCACTAACTTTCCCAGGCTAGCCCTTCCACAGCATCCCAAATAGTTGAGAATACAGGCCTGCACCACCAGACTCTGTTCATAAATACATTTCCTTAAGCACAAATTTGAACACGCTTTAGGCATTTTGTCTCTTCAAAGCGAGCTTGCTTGGCGGTGACCCCTAGCTAAAAGCACATGCCTTTAATCATGAGAGAACAGGTTTACCTTTGGCAACGCTTCTGCCACAATAGCTTGCCTGTGGGGAGGATACTGGACCAGCCTGCTTCCTTTCTGCCTTTCTCAATTGGTTGGTGACCTTGAATCTGAGGCAGCTTTGTCAGATACTGAAAAACCCTGATTACGAAGCTTATCCCTGACCAGGTCAGGGACAAATTTCAAAGAGTTAGAGAGACTACAAAGTGAAAATAAATGGTGTTTTATTGGACTGTGCCTGAGAGTGGGCTTTGTCTCAGGCGGCTTTGACGGAAGTAGGAAGCCAGCTTCTTTGTCTTACAGTATAACGTTCTGACAGATGGTGACACAAACCAGACATCAGGTTCTATAATCCCTGGTGAAAAGATTAAAATGAACTCATGGCAAGAGACAAAGTTTCTGTTCAAATGCAGTCTGAAACTGTGTAGCACAAAAACTACTCAGGTTCATCTCATTATTCGCTTTGGAAGGTTTTGAGGCAGCCAAAGCAGCGTCTCACCCGGCTCACCCCGCTGGTCCCCTTACAGGTTGCGATGTTCTTTATCCACCAATTGGCTGTTGCATCAACTGCCGTGTGGAAACACTGTCTTATCGACTTCTTTCTTTTTCTGTCGGTGGGTGATAATGTTGGGAGGGAGATATGCTGAGATTTGACTTAATAATTGTTAGTGCCACTTTGGGCCAAAAACATTGAGTGAAGCCTACAAAAATAACCCTGGCTATTTGTTACTGGATATCTTCCTTCCCACAGAGAGAAACACGGGTCTGTCCTCCTATGGGGCGCAAAGCACTCTGGGTCAGCCTCCCGCAGCAGCGGACTTTCTTCAAATCGAATGACTTGTCAGGCTCCCATTTTCTCATCGATAAATGACGAGGCTGAACCAGATGGTTCCCAAAGAACTTTCGGACCGTGGGGCTTGCTGACTAATTGTTGAGGCTCGTACCAGTGAATTTATAGTCTGTGCCTGTTTACCATCGTGGGTGGTTCTCCTGGAGAGGAGAACATCTGTGTAAACACTGGCTCATTCTTGGATCAGGGGACAATGCCCCCAAGGAGCCACATGGGCATTGCTTTCTCTCGCTGCCTGAGGACAGTGACAGTAACCAAACTGACTTTCTAGAATATATGCATCCTGTAGCCACTTCAACTATTTGCTTTCTAACAACAACAATTCCAGGAATAATAAAACCTTCTCCTGGGCCTTATGTTGAAAATGCAGCAGATGAGAAGGAAGACTATTATTCTAATTCACTGAGATTCCACCATGCAGTTCAGTCTTTCTTCTATGCACAGCTTGAAAGGCTGCAAACTCATATAGACAAAATTTACTCTGCCGTTTTCATTTGCCGTTGTAGCAGAGTAGTCTCCAGTGGAATAAGCTCTATTGGCAGCACCATTAGGGTCAGTCTTACAGGATTCATGCAGATGTTGCTGTAAGATTGAGGGTACCCGTTATTGATCATGCGTTAGGCCAGGTACAGGGCTAGCGGCTCAAACTGCTTATTAACTCTCCCACTGTCCAGTTTTGCAGAGGAGCGTGCGAAAGTTCATGGAAATTAGATAATCTGACAATGTTGACTAGATGCTGTAGCTGAAGTCAAGACCCAGGCCTTTACTTATCTGTGCTTGTGTGTCTGCACCATATTTCACAATTGCCTTCTTACTTGAAAGGGTTCAGTTTTGTTTACTATTACTAGCAACAATGTATTCAACATCTTTATCCAGACCCCTACATTTTGACTTAGTTCTGTAGGATAGAATTTTAGAAGTAAAGTTACTGCTTTAAAAAGTACAACCTGTGTGGGCATGGTGGTATGCATCTTTAGTCCCAGCACTTGAGAGACAGAGGCAGGCAGGGCTCTGTGCGTTTAAAGCTAGCTTGGTTTGTAGAGTGAGTTCCAGGACAGCCAAGGATGCATAGCAAGACCCTATTTCCAAATAACCACAAAAAAATATGAGCATTCTACAGATCCACAGAACATGTTTTTATTTCACAAATATGCATTCTTAGAATAACATGTTTATCTTATCAGTCATTGGATTTGATTCCCGACACGCACATTTTAATTTTGTTTTGCAGAAAATCCACGGAGAATTAATTCTTTTCCTTTCACAGTGGTACCCAGGAGCTCTGCATTTTATTTTAAATGTTAACCATGCATGCTTTGCTTGGAGTCCTTAGGAATTGGAATGGCTTTAGGGGGAATCCAGGGGATTTGCCACAGTTCTTAGGAATCAGATATCTGTAGCATCAGGCTGTGTTCAGAAAGCATTGCTAGTTCATGAGAGAAGAGAAATTAATAATTTAGGACATTTTCTAGGTCATGCCTTGGCCTTACAGCTTGTTGGAATGGTGCTTATTTCTTCAACCTTGGTAAAGTTACTAACGTGTGTAAGTGTTTGCTTTTTATGCAACAGCGTCATGGTTGTGACTGCTGTTTTGAAGGTTCTGTCTGCCTCTCCTTTGACTAGGTCTGCCTCTTTTGGTTCAAAGAACAATTGCGAGGACTATTGTTCTTCAAGAAATCGTAGGAAAAGGTCGATTCGGGGAAGTGTGGCATGGAAGATGGTGTGGGGAAGACGTGGCTGTGAAAATATTCTCCTCTAGAGACGAAAGATCTTGGTTTCGTGAGGCAGAAATTTATCAGACAGTGATGTTGAGACATGAGAACATCCTTGGCTTCATTGCCGCTGACAACAAAGGTAAGGTCACTGTCACCGTGGTCGGTAAGAAATATGTGAGATTGCTTGTAAGACAGATGGGACTCGTCACTTTGTCTCAAGAAGACGCATAATGTTCTAGCTTCTTTATTAAGAAAATTCCTTTTTCCCTCCCACAAGTAAATGCCCATAACTCAGCAGTGAGCTGTAGCAGTGAATAGCTAGTGTGGAGTCGTGACAATGCAGTGAAGCTGGTGTTTAAGATATTAGGTAACTGGTCCTGGGCAGGAATCAGCCATCTGCCTCTGGAGCCAGTTCTCAGAAAACCCATTAGCCTGGTTTTCCTGTCTTGAGTCACCCTGAGTTATGGAAATATCTAGAGGCATTTTGGACTGCGGTGGGGGTGGGGGGGCATCGAGTGTACTGGCAGCGGGACAATTTTGGAATTTTGAGTGCCCGCTGTTTATCAACCGGGATGGAATCTATATCACAAGATTTGTGTGCAAGAGAACAGTTTTCAGCCGTGTCCCCTCTAGACTGAGACTGAGACAAGAGTGTAATTATTAGCGGAGTTTTCTATCATTGTTAACTCGAACATGTCTCAGAATTTGAAGCTCAACTCTGACAGGTGAGTCATTCGTTGTTGATTGTTTTCATGTCCTGGAACAAAAAAGATCATCTATCTGGTGTTTAAAGTCAGAACTCTTAAAATGCCGTCCCATGCACTGCAGGGAAACCATGTAGTTAGTGGGTTTCTTTGTTTGCTTGCTTCTTCCAACAGAGTTCTGGCTTTGCAGAAAGGAGCGAGAAAATGCAACCCAGTCAGGTTAGAAATTAGACCTTTAATAGTCTCAGTATCTTTGAAGAACTTTGATGGAGCCACAGTTACAATCCCATCAACAAACAAAAAGGTTAAACTAAATTATCTATGAATTTTACATTTTACTTATCTACTATTGCCTGGGAAATTAAAAAATAGTTTTGTCTAATAGAAGCATGATCATGATTTTATTTATGAGTAACTAGATGACAAAAGAGAAGTTAGCATTCGTTGCACATTTTGACCAGAATTATGTTTCTTAGTTATGGTTTGTAAGGAAGGAGAATAAAATTGAGATACTACTACCACCACCACCTCTACTACTAATTATTATTATAATTATTATTTCATATGTTGGGGTAGTTTCCCTGCATGTATGCCTGTGCCCAGCAAAGAAAGAAGAGGGTGGGCATTGGATCCCCTGGAACTGGAATTACAGATTATTTTGAGCCACCATGTGGAGGCTGGAAATCAAACCCGGTTTCTCTGGAAGAGCAGTCAGTGCTCTTAACTGTTAAGCCATCTCTCCAACTCTGCTTCCCAAGTTCCTAAGGACATATATATACATTTACACTATGTCCAGAATTTTGAAAATAGAGTTACTGTCCCAAGGTTAAGAACCACTTCTCCCCTGCTGAGTTATTTCCTTGTAAAATTAATCAGCACAGTAGTGACTAGTCACCTAACTTATAATGATAAACTAGTTTAATCATAGTGCTTCCTGCCTTACAGACAAATCTGCCCCCAAAGAGGTGATCTTTCATCTTTGTTCCCTTCTGGTTTTTTTTTTAATATAATTTTATTTTATGTGCATTGGTGTTTTACCTGCATGTATGTCTGTGTGATGGTGTCAGATTACCTGGAACTGGAGCTACAGACAGTTGTGAGCTGCCTCGTGGATGCTGGGAATTGAACCTAGGTTTTCTGCAAGAGCATCCAGAGCTCTTAATAGCCGAGCCATCTCTCCAGCCCCTGTTTCCTTCTGTTCACCTGACTTCATATCCTTCCTTATCAGTCACTTTGTTCAGATACCAAATGATCTCTAATATCACTTTCATCTTCACACATTCTTTATTCATGCAACATTTACAGTACATTGTAGCCGAGTGTCTGAGAGTATAGTTCGGTGCAGGTGTTAGCAGGGAGAGTCTGAGGGTGAGGTTGATGGATGGTGGGTTCTTAGTGAACTTTAGAGTAGAATGCCTTTTGCGTGTCATGAAGCTTCCTTACTGCCTGGTTGTGGAAATGAAATCGATGGATACCATTCCATTCCTGAACATGGGCAGGAAAGCCTCTAAGCAAATGCTCACCGTAGAGTCCATCTGAGTCTCAGAAGTGGCCAGAGCAGCCCATATTGTTGGAGACACTTTGTTTAGAAAGCTATAAGTAGCTGGTCGGTGGTGGCGCACGCCTTTAATCCTAGCACTCGGGAGGCAGAGACAGGCAGATCACTGTGAGTTCAAGGCCAGCCTGATCTACAAGAGCTAGTTCTAGGACAGGCTCCAAAAAAACTACAGAGATATCCTGTCTTGAAGATCCAAAAAAAAAAGAAAGAAAGAAAGAAATAAAAAGGAAAAAGAAAACTACAAGTAACTGTTGAAGCGCCGCTTTTAGAGAAGCATCAGGCTAATTTCTCACCCGTTAAAAGTCTTTTTAAAAAAATGCTGGGTTGATTTTTTTGTTTAAATGGGAATGCTGTCTGAGAATGTCTAGCAAACGTATCACAGAGCGCAGCTCATTATACAACTGTTTGAAGTACAGAATTTCCTATTTTTAAAGGAAAAAAATCATGAACATTGTTAGACTATCAGCACTCTGGTGGTGAAAATAGTGGTTGGTGTAAATTTGTTATATTTCTTGTTTTTTATTGATTTAATCTTTCTTAAAAGCTTAAGAGTAAAGGATAAGGCAGAGGCCAGATGTGCCTCTCAGAAGTATCTCCCATGATGCATTTTTTCCAAGTTTCCCATACATGATGGTAGCTGTTACCAGCAACTATTGAGGAAAGTAAGCAGGCAAAGAGTTGCTCCCTTGTTAGAACCACCTTCTACATCTTTCTGTTTCCATGGAAGCTTCCTCCATACCCGATATCTTCAATAACTCATTGAGAACTTGATACTTCCCTAACCACAGCTTCCCAGCTAGAAGAATTAACTTTGTTTCATAAATGGTACAGATGACTGTTGTTTTTAAAACTGTCCGCATGCTTTCCCAACATTTGTGACTTTAAACGTTGTTTTCTCGTTAGATAATGGAACTTGGACTCAACTTTGGCTTGTATCGGAGTATCACGAACAGGGCTCCTTATATGACTATTTGAATAGAAACATAGTGACCGTGGCTGGAATGATCAAGCTGGCCCTTTCAATAGCCAGTGGTCTGGCTCATCTACATATGGAGATCGTTGGTACCCAAGGTAGGCATCTCCTTTCAGAAAACTGGTCTTTCTATTGACTGTATTTCAGTTCTTCGCAATCGTCAAACCCAGAGGAACAGTGAAGGTACGTCATACCAGTGAGGTTCTTGTCATGCAGCAAATAACTTTCTCATCCTCAGCACCACACACGTTATTCATGATGTATTTTTATCCCCAGTGGTTCTACCCATGCCATTAGGAGTCTTATTTTGGTGGCAAAGGCTACACAGTCATATAAATCCTTGCTTTTGATAATTAAAATGTGATTGGGAATGAAAACATGACCATGAAAGAATATTTGAAAGCTGTCCCGCGCTACCGTCTCGCCAGCAAGAACGACGTGGAACACTTAGGATCCTTCTGCAGAAAAGCTTTAATGCGTCTTGAGAGAGAGAGAGCATAAGCTTCCAAAGCGGAGACCCAGAATGAGGGGAACCCATCCCTTATATAGGAAACAGTCCTCTCTTCGGACGTGTCACTCTTGGATTGGTCCGCTGCCCATCAACCCAGATAACGCCTCGGGAGTAGGCGGGGACGCAGCAGTGGAAAGTTACCAAGCATATGTGCATTATAGTCCCACTGTCTCTGCCTCCCCAATGCTGGGATTAAAGGCCTGTGCTACAACACCTTGAACTCACAGAGATCTATCTGTCTCTGCCTCCCAGGCATTGGGATTAAAGGCGTGTACTACCACACCTTGAGGTCACAGAGGTCAATCTGCCTCTGCCTCCCAGGCATTGGGATTAAAGGCATGTACTACCACACCTTGAGGTCACAGAGGTCAATCTCTACCTCTGTCCCTTGAAGTCACAGAGGTCAATATGCCTCTGCCCCTTAAAGTAATGGAGAATGTGGTTGCGGCTCTCCACAGAAAGTAGGTGTGGGAAGCTGAGACAGAAGATACCCATGAGTTTGAGGCAGTCCTGGGTTACATGTGAACTCCATATTAGACTGGAACTGCTTCAAAAAGATAAAAGAGTATTTGAATATCATACTTGAAATCCAAATAATATTCTTTGCTTTGTTAATTTACTAAGCCTACAGAAAGTGACTCTCAAAAATGGTTAGTCTAAATAGGGGACTAGATTCACGACCCCTTTACATTCTTAAAGGTCTTTGAGCTCCCCAAAGTTTTGGTAAATGTAGGTTGTATTTATTAATACATTCCATACTAAAAACTTTACTGATAAATTAAAATCTTGTTTATTTCAAGAGCTGTAATTAGAAAGTTAAATATTAATATGACTAACAGCTTCCAAGTGTTTTACAACTTCTTAAATAAGGCAATGGAGTGAAAATGTTCTACAATTTTAAAAATAATCTCAATAACTAGCTTATTTCACACATGCTCTTTATCCTACTCATTCTGTTATATGGTTTAGTTGAAGTCAGGGGAGAAACGGTGGTATGAGTCAGGCAGGTAGATATATAGTCGTTTTAAGGACCCTCGTGAATCCTCTGTCCTCATTTGGGGAATTGCTAGTCTAGAGTAGTAAAATTTTGAGATATATGTTATTAAAAAATATTTGCCATATTGTGGATCACAAGTAGTAGCAACCTAAACTCATTTATTGAAAACCTGGTTATTAATGCCCACAACAGTCACCTGGTGCTCCACACACTGGAACTGCTTGAGTGTAAAGCCAGAGACGGCCCTCGCTTAGCTTGGAGTTTGGCTAGGAGGCTGAATGCCTCTCCAAAGCCCCTGTCGCACTGCTGGACTCGGGGTGCGGTCAGGGAAGATGTGTCTAAAGGGGCGATATTCGAGCTAAGTGTTCTAAGTGATTTGCTTCAAGAGACTCTGTCTTCAGTAGGGGAACAAATGAGTACACTTTTCTCACGTTTTGTAGGTAAGCCTGCTATTGCTCACCGAGATATAAAGTCGAAGAATATCTTGGTGAAAAAATGTGACACTTGTGCCATCGCTGACTTAGGGCTGGCTGTGAAGCATGACTCCGTCATGAACACTATAGACATACCGCAGAATCCCAAAGTGGGAACAAAGAGGTAAGATGACTTTCGTTGGCCGCTCACTAAAGCATATATGATTGATTAAATATGGGGACTGCCCGTGATGTGTGTCCAAATGTGAAAAACGCGAGACCTCGCAAAAGCAAGAAGTCTTTTCAGAGACACTGAGAAGCCATAATGACTTCAAAGTTGGAAAGTTGACTCCTTGTCCTGACGAAGCAGCCATTTGAGTTTAGAGTCTAGAGTGGGTAGTGGTGGCGAAGATGACAGCATGCCATGTTTATGTGACAAGTTTTCCAGATGTCTTTTCTGCAGAAGAGAAACCACCTCAGTAGTATATAGGGACTGAATGGACGCTAGCCAGCTCATGCGTGGCAAATGGCTCTGGCAGGCCTTGAACTTCTCCCCTTTCCCTCTGCCTTGCTAAAATCCCAGATTACATTCTTAAATCTAGTCGTCAAGGTCTATTCCCTTATTTGGCTACTTTCTCCTCCTGAGGCTGACTACCAAGATCCAACTATCAAAGTATTGGAGTCTAGCTGTCAAAAGCCCTTTTGGCTCACCTAACACACCCAGTTAAAACTAAATGCCTTCTCCTAACATGAGGTTTCCCCTTTTACCATTATAAACCATATTTTTTCTAGTAACCATATCTGTTGTCCCCCACAAAAAATATGCCTGCCCCTTTTCCCTTGTCCCCTTCTCTTTCTCCATTGCCATCTATCTCCTGTCTTTGTCTCTTTTTCCCTCTGGGACAAACAAATCTCCTTTGTGCTAAGAACTTGGTCTTGGGTACCCTGAGCTACAAGTCAGGGCTTGCTGTACAGGTTCAGGTTTTAAAGACCACATGCAAAACCAGGGCATTGGAGGAGATGGGTTAGGGGCATAGATAATAAAACCACGTGTGTGACAGTCAATTCCCTCAACACACAAAGATACAGTGTACAATTTATATCTTACCTGTAGCTGGACTTGCCTTTAGTGTCCCAGAATGATGTACTTTGAGATAATATGCATTTGAACACCGTTTCCACTTTCAAGGAACGGAATATAACAAAGCTAGGAGGAAGCATGAAGGGAACGGAGCACACACAGCTGTGGCTGCCACAGGCTTGGCAGTCGTTAAACTTCTGCTGTGTTCCTTGTTTTGACCAGCAGGTGGCTCCTCAGCTAGTCTTCTTTCAGCTCCTTTACCTGGCTGGGTTCCACACTTCAAGCTACTTTTTCATAATTCCAGAGCTCTTGGCCTGGAAATCACAAGAGTCAAAGCATTTCTCTGAACTTGTTAAAGCACTGGAGAGTAGCGAATTTCTCAGGAGGTAGAGCTGGCCTTCAAGCCAGCTGAGATTTCAGGACAGTGCCCGCAAGCCGTCTACTGTCTGCTGGTTGACATTACGGATGTCATAGGCGTTCCAAGGAGGCATGTTGAGAATGCCTGGTCTTAACCGATCCCTCTTCTTTTCTCAGTAACACACACCCTACCATTGCTGAATCGGGGCCCCTCAGGGACTGCTTGGGTGCTGATTTCCTTTCAGGGGTGGAGAGGGGGAGAACACTTTGAAAAGAACTCAAGAGAATATATTCCAGGAAAACGCTCAACTCTATGGGTCCGTTAGGCTCAGTCAGGTCTTGTGACTCCAGGACTTCTACCATTAAGTTTTGTTTGAACAAGGCCATACTATTCTTGGCAAGGTAGAGAGTAAAATTTTTCATTCTGAGAAGGTATCTGTGGAATACCATCTAGCCTTCCTGGTGTTGGAGGTTGAGCCCCCTCTGGTGAGTGAATCCCATCCCTGTCAGACAGGAGCTGTCTGTGATGACCAATTCTTGGGATGCTGAGCTCTGTTTCTGTTGTGGTGTGCTTTGCTCATTGGCCTTCCCAATTCATTCTTCCCAAGTACTAGGCCTTTTACTAATGATCCTGCTATAATGTAAAGCTGTGTGACCTTTAGTTTCATTTAAAATGTATTACAATGACGATTGAGTCACTAACTATGTTTTTTAATGTCCCCCCTATTTCGGTATCTGACATGGACCTTTGACACTGATGTGAGCGATCTTAATTTATGTTTGTATCGCGATGCATTAAGATTGTGGTTTACTGGGCCGAATCTCAGTGTGCGCATTTTTAAGGTATATGGCTCCTGAAATGCTCGATGATACAATGAATGTGAGCATCTTTGAGTCCTTCAAGCGAGCTGACATCTATTCCGTGGGGCTGGTTTATTGGGAAATAGCTCGAAGGTGTTCGATTGGAGGTAAGATTTTGGAAACTATCCTTTTGATCCCCTTTCCTTGACACTGGAGACAAGATGTGATTTTCTGTATTTTCCCAATAGTATACTGGATAGTTTCTGAATAGTGAGGAGAAGTCTTTTCAGTGATTTCTTTGCAGGGGCAAACGTGGAGCCCCTTGTGGAGAATGGCGGGTTTATCTTTTGGATTCTCCTTAGATGCAGGTGACAATGCTATTCATTCTGATGCCTGTCATGATTATTTCCAATCACTCAAAAATGATCTGGTTGGAGTTTGCAGCAGCTGGTATCCCTACGCTTGTCCCAAAGGAGCTAAGTGGCTCACCGAGGTGGAGGATGGCCAGCCTTCCGTCCACAGGCTTCTCCTCTTTTCCCTCTGGTGATGTCAATGCAGGGACGGATAAAGTGCAGTGGGGAAGTGAGCGACAGTCATCTCCTGTCCTCTACTGCTCCCGAGTTTAGAAGTTGGTATGGGAACCCCTGCTAATGCAGTCTAATGAACTTGCTGCATCAATAGAGAAGTTAAATGCTCATAGAAAGCAGCTTACTGAGTATTCTCTTGTGAGACACACTTAGGACGAGCCTTGGTTTAGCAGTGTGTGTGTGTGTGTGTGTGTGTGTGTGCATGTGTGTGTATGCATATGCACATGTGTGCATTCCCATGTGCTATGGCACAGAGTTCATGTGCAGGTCAAGGACAGCTCGTGAGACTGAATTTTCTTTCTTCCCTGTGGGATCTGGAGACTGGATCACTGTGTCAGACTTGGAAGCAGTGTCTCACTGGCTAAGTCAATTATCTAAAAGCTTCAACCTCCCGCCCCATACTGCTTTGATAGAGAAATATACTTATTTACAGTACAATGATGATATTTTATAAATATGATTATTTTGGATTATTTTTGAACCATATAATGATAATATATGAAAATAAAAGTTACGTTGTTTTTATTGGAGGCATATTTGCTTTATTTTGTATTGTTATAAAATTATATACATTTATGCAGGATTTTATGTATTACATATGATAACGATATCAACTTACATTTTATTCTATTTATTTTTATATTATAAAGTGTCATAACTTTACATGAATATTTAGCTGAGTGATTTGAACTGAATCCTGCCTAATAGTGATATACTATTTTAACAAAAGTGAGATTACACTTTTCTAGGCTATCATGCATGCCTGGCAGAACTAAGCATACTAGTTTGAAATACACATCATTATTGATTGTGTATGCAGGAGAATTTACCCTGCGAATTTCTTCCAGGAATGGTTGAGGAGTACCAGTTGCCTTATTATGACATGGTGCCTTCAGATCCTTCGATAGAAGACATGAGGAAGGTGGTTTGTGACCAGAAGTTCCGACCAAATATCCCAAACCAGTGGCAAAGTTGTGAAGTAAGACTCTTACGTTCCCCCTCCTGCATCCTCCCCCTCCCTCCTCTTCTTCCCTCCCCAGCTTCCTCCTTCTTGCTGTCCTCCTCTTCATCCACTGGAGATTAATACAAGCTGTGTTCTTCTGATTTCCTTCTGTTTTACTCTTCAGAGTAGTATCAGTGAGGATTTCCAGAGTACGCAGTTCATTCCATATATGGAGGGATGCCTTTTTTTTTTTAAATGTCTTTAGAGGGTTTTATCCCCTTAAGTGGGATGCATCCTTGACATGAACCCCTGAAGCCCTGGTGGCTTCTGACAACAGTGACTCTCTGAAGTCCTCTGGGGCTTAAGTGATATAGTCTGTGACATCCGTCCTCACCGAGGTGGCTCAGTAGCCATTCATTCGCACTGGTCCTTGCTGCTGCCATCCCCGTGCTGTTTCCAGGTCTCTGTGTTTATCAGAGAGAGGAAACAGGGGTGCACACACTGACTTTTCAGTGCTTGTCACAAGGGATACACGGTTGCCACCACACTGCAAGGGAGCAGGGAACTGAAGGACATGGGCAAAATCATTGGCTCATTAGTATAGTAATCAACAATTTGTACCTAATCTCGAGTTGCCTGAAGCTTAGCCTTCCTCATCAGAAAAGATGCCTTGCCTTAGATCCAGCTGTTAGCTGTCTTGTCAGCATAAGCAATGCAGGACTGTAACCCAAGCAAGGTGGACACACGGTACACAGTGGTCATTCTGCCTTCCATAAGTTCTGACAGAGGGAGGAAAGGCAGCCTTCTCCCCCGATTATGTGTTTCAATCTCCCCTTCCAATCACTACTGTTTATTTACAGCTTTATTTTGGTAATAAATACAACCATTTTATGTGACACTGTCCCTATTTATTTTGTTATAGGATTATTTTATGTAGTCGCCTTTTTACCCCATCTGTTTCCTTCCCCCGTGATTTTAGCTCTTTCGTTTAAGGCAAAGTCTTACCACTTTTATCGTTTGTGTAGTTATTTCATCTCTGTTTATTTGAGGATCAGGCTTTGAGTCTTGTGTAACATAACTGAAAGAATTTAAAAAAGGCATGCACCACCACACCTGGCTATTACTAGTTTTAACTACACAGGTATATAAACTGGGAAAGTTTAAAATATCTTAAAATATTTTAAATAATCAAATTAAAAGCTGTAAATATACAATTTGAAAAGTGGAGCATTCCGAAATCTTTGAGGAACTTTCTGCCTTGCTGAGTGGTTAATATTAATATTAATGATTTCTTATTGTTCCCTGACTTTATTTAGATTTTTGCCATATATTTGTGCATATCTTGAAAAATATTTGCATTTGTGTATTGATGAAAATTATGAGTAAAACTTATTACAAAAATTATTTTTAATTTTTTCACCATACGTATGTATGTTTGAAAAATCTGTCCATTTGCATTGCTCTGTAGCTTTCTTCCTTGTGGATATACTAGAATTTGTCTACTGTAGTATTGGTTATCACATGTGATTTATAGTTAGCATTATTAAATGTAATGTGGCTATATGTACTAGTGAATTTTGCTGTTTCTTTGACAGAATACTTGACAAAAAGAACTTAAAGAAGGACTGGTTAGTTGTAGCTCAAGTTTGAAGGTGTTATCATGGCGGAAAAGGCATGAATGAGGCAGTTGGTCACATGTGTCTTAGTTACATTCCTATTGCTGTAAAGAGACACCTGGACCAAGACAACATAGAAAGAGAAAGCATTTTATTGGGGTCTCATGGCCCAGAAGATTAGAGTCCATGACTGTCATGATGAGATACATGGCTACTGGCAGGCAGGCATGGGGCTGGAGCGGCCGCTGAGAGCTTACATCTTATCCCTCAGCATGAGGCAGAAGGGGGGGGGGAGTCAAGGATTGTGGGAGCTTTTAAAACTTCAAGGCCCACTCCTGGTGACACACCTCCTTCAAGAAGGCCACACCTCCTAATGTTCCCAAACAGTTCCATTAACTGTGGCTAAGCATTCAACCATAAGAGTCTATGGGGGCCATTCTCATTCAAACCACTACATGGTGTGTCCAGCATCAGGAAGCGCACAGGAGAATGGAGATACTCAGCTTGCTCTTTATCACTCAGCCCAGGACGTGTGCCCATGGAATGTGTCACCTACATTTAAGGTAGATCCTCCCCTTTCTCTTAAACTGTTCTGGAAATAACCTCATCGATAGACCCAAAAATGTGTTACCACGGTGATTCTAAATTCCTCCCAATTGACAGTCTATCTGCTGCAGGGACTGGAGAGACTGCTCAGTGGTTAGACCACCTGCTGTTTCCATATAGTACCAGAATTCGGTTCTCAGCAATTATGTAGTGGCTCACAACTGTCTGTAACTCCTGTTCAAGGGGATCTGATGCTTCTCTCTCTCTCTCTCTCTCTCTCTCTCTCTCTCTCTCTCTCTCTCACACACACACACACACACACACACACACACACACACTTAAAACATCTAAAAAGAGTTATCTACCATAGTATATAACCATATATTTTCAAAAATTTTGGAAGCTATACACCTATTAATTCTTTTGAGGTATCCACTTAGACAGGCAAGCAGTCTGCTCATACTTTCTTACTGTGGTTCTGGGATCTCTGGCATAATGTTACCTGGAATTGGTGGGGGGCAACTTTTTGCTCCTTAAAACTTGTTTTTCACTGTTTAGTGTGACAACTATTACACACATTTTTAAAGATTAAATAAAGATGGACTTTGATTTTAATAAACATTTGCCTCTTAATGCCTTGTCTACTTACTATTTTTATGCAAATGAATACTTGGCCTGTATGTTTGTATGCATACCATGTGCATGACTGGTGACCAGGGACATCAGAACAGGGCTTTGGGTTCTTGCAACTGAAGCCATGGATGGCTGTGAATTACCTTGTAGGTGCTTGGAATTAAACTCAGGTCCTGTGCAAGAGAAGAGTGCATTGAACAGCTGCGTCTTCTCTCAAGTCCTTCTAACTGCTTTTAAGAACATCTCTGGAGAGACGGCTCAGAGGTTAAGAGCACTGACTGTTCTTCCGGAGGTCCTGAGTTCAATTCCCAGCAACCACATGGTAGCTCACAACCACCTGTAATGAGATCTGGTGCTCTCTTCTGGCCTGCAGGTGTGGAAGCTGAATACTGTGTATATAATCAATAAATAAATAAATCTAAAAAAAAAAGAAGAAGAAGAAGAAGAATCTGCCTTTAGTACTCTGCAATTTCTCTGTGGTCAGCCTTTTTGTTTGTAGGTACTTAAGGTTTTATGAAGGAAGCTCTCCCTATGCATCCAAAACTTGTAGGAAACTTCCTGCCGTAGCGTCCCATTGCTGGCATCACAGCATGAGTCCCCTGACTCAGTTTTGTAGTTAAACTTGTTTGGAAAAAAAGAGTGTTCTAATTCTAAGGATTTGTGACATTCCTCTGTTCTAGAAAGTTCTGTGATAATATGTCTTCTGATAACTCTTGCCTTTCTATCTCCATTTTTATTTTCAGAAATCTCTTTGGCTGCTATTAAACCTTTCTGGTTCTGTTTTGCTTCATGGGTATTTCCTATATTGGCACCTGTAGATCCCCTAGGTTTCTTTTCTGCTTCTATACTTCTGCCTCAGATATGTCTAATTTGCCATTTAACTTATTCACTGGATTCTTTATTTTCATACCAAGAACTTTTACTGGTCCTGAAAGTACTGTTTTTACCCCCATGGGTTGTTCAGGTTTTACTTCTCTTTTAATGCATGTTTCTTATCCTTGAATTTTAATAGCTGATATTTCATGGATCTGATTCTGCTAGGTATTGTTGTGATTGGTTCTTGCTTATTGTTCCCCCTCCCCCTCTCTGAGTGTAGAATTCCATTATGAGATCGGATTTACTGAAAAACTTGGGTAGAATTTTTTTCCTTCACCCAAAGTCAAAATAAGTGGTTTTCCTTACAAACTTCCTTTTGGGAGAAGATTCATCTACATACATTTATTTTTATTACGTTTATCTTCTTATATGTAAATGGGAATACATGTGTGTACCAGGATACACTCACTGGAAGCCAAAGGACAACCTGTAGGAATCAGTTTTCTCTTTCCACCATGTGGGTCTCAAGATCAAACTCGGGTTGCCAGGTTCAGTAGAAAGTGTCTTTACCTACTGAACCATCTTGACAGTTTAGGGTTCATGTTCACATTCATGTCCTTTTAAAAGCATCGTTAAACCTTCTCTTTGCTTTAGGCTGACTTTCCTTCCTCTTGCATGTGGTCTTCATCTCTGATTTTCTCGAACAAAAGATGAGCATACACCAGTGGAGCTCTCCCAGCTTCAGTGACTCCCTGGGTCCCTTATGTTTCATGCGTTATACTGATTTCTCCTCTACGTACTGCCTTATTAGGGTTTCGGTTGTTGGAGGGCAATTCTTATAAAGGAAAATAATTGGAGCTAGCTTACAGTTTCAGAGGTTTAGTCCACTATCAACATGGTGGGACATGGTAGAGTGCAGACAGGGTGCTGGAGAAGGAACTCAATCTTCAGGCAACAGGAAGAGAACTGTCTTCCACACTAGGAGTAGCTTGAGCATAGATGAAGCCTCAAAGCCCGCCCCCACAGTGACACACTTCTTCTGACAAGGTCTCACCTACTCCAACAAAGCAACACCTCCTAATAGTCCCACTCACTATTAACTAAGCATTCAAATGCATGAGTCTATAAGGTATTCCTATTCAAATCACCACAGTATCTGCCTTCTTGCTTTGGCTATTCTGCAAAATATTTATATTTATTCTCAGATCAGCATTTGCAACATGCAATTATGAACAATAAAAGTATAAATCTTAGTTTTCAGCTTGATGAATTTTTTCATGTGCTTGCACATATGAAGAACTGTAGCTGGGATTTCATACCATTGCCATGTTCCTCCATGCCTCATGCCACTTTCTAGCTGTTTGGTTCGAGGCAGGGTCTCCGGTAGCTGGCATGGCCTTGAATTCCTACTGCTTCTGCCTTCGCCTACAAGTACTGGGACCACGGACTTGTAACATAGTGCTCAACTATCATTGCCTTTCTTAGAGGAGTTTGAAAATAGCCATCATAATGATTATCATTATCATTCTGATATCATTCATTATCAGAATCAACAATTAATCCAAAATGTTAATTTTTGTTTGTGCCTCTTGAGAAGATTTTACAGAAGCTGACCCAGGGTCCTCCGTCACCCCTGATTTGTGATTTCACTTCATTTGTACTCTGTTGTGTGCACCATTAACCCTGTGGTCTTTCTCTCCCGAAGGCGCTCCGGGTTATGGGGAGAATCATGCGGGAGTGCTGGTACGCCAACGGGGCGGCCCGCCTGACAGCCCTACGCGTGAAGAAGACCATTTCTCAGCTGTGTGTGAAGGAAGACTGCAAAGCTTGACAGCACGTCCAGGCGAAAGGACACTGGTCGCGGCTTCCGTTTGTGTCTCAGGCCTTGTGTGAACGTTCTTGCTTCTTTTTTGCCGTGTTGTGTTTCAGTTCTACCTCAATGACGACTCACGACAGTGTTTAAGTGTCCCAAAGGCGGCATCAAAAGACAACTCTAAAGTTAAGCTTGGGCAGGTCTCGACTTTTCCAATCTTCATGCTGTCATTTGTTTTATTTTTAAAGGTGACACACTCATTTTTTTTATTTAAGGAGGAAGATGTTATGAATATAAAATAAGCTACATAAAGCAGTGAAAATAAAACAACTTTTGTTTTACTTGAACCAAGAGCACACACAAATGAGATGAAAACATATTAAAAATGTGAACTAAGGCACATGATAGTGAAATAGAACTTTAGAAATTATCTGGACCCTTGAAAAGTTACTATTGCTCAGCATTTTGGTATCTAAAGGCTGAACGGTGGAGGCCCTCAGCAGGTTATGAGAGCAAGGTCATGCTCTCCGTACTCGCTCTCTCTCTCCCTGCTTGCCACTCTCATCTTCACCTCTACAACAGCCCCTAAGGAGTTAGAAAGCCACCCGAACCATTGCTTCTGATACATAAAAGAAGTCTCCGATGTCTTGAACACTGTGAAATGTTTCAGAGTCACAGAGCTCATGCCAGAGACGACGGCAAACCCTGTGATAATAAACACTGTGAAGTCAGCTGGCCCGCCATGTTTCCTTCGATTTCCCATAGTGCTTTTCTTCCTAAGAGGGGGCATCTTTAGTTATGATAGTTTTAATTTAGTCATGTAGAGAGTGTACTGAGTGTTTTGTAAGAGCATAATGGATTTGCTAGTATCTCAGAACCAATCTACTAGCATTTCCTCATAAAATGTCATTGTTATCCCAGTCATTAATGAGAAAATGTTTTCTGAACATTGCCAAAGATTGATCAATTATAAACGTACATAGTCTAGAGATGCATGTCTTAAGACGTAGGGTGTATATTTAGGAAGAAAAATGACAAAAAGGTAAACCAGGAAAGAGTTTTAGAAAAATTAAGAGAACACTTTCAGAAGAATCTAAGTACTACTAGTACAGAGAGGACTGACTACCCTGGCTGAGAAGACATTTCTGGCCTTTTAAGAGGAACCCTTATGGAGGGTTTTGGAGGCTCTGCCCCAGCCTCCTTTTTCAAGGTCAGAAATATTTAACGGAACACCAGATATTTAATTCAAATGTGCTGTACTGCTTTAGTGAAGGGGATTTAGCTTGATGCCTTTCAGTGTTCCCAAAGCCCATTCCTCAGAACAGGCTTCTGCCTCGATGTTCTCAGAACAAGTGTTCTCTGACAGCATCGTGAAGAGTGAGGCTTCACACTAGCACAGACTGTTCTTTGATGCTTCCGGCAGTAAACACACCTGACCTGGATGCCTTCAAGGCCAAACGTTTGATCAAATATAGTGCAGTCCTTTTATTATAGGTAGGGCAAGGTTTTTACTATACAGTGTTTAGATCTTCTACAAAGTGTAACACAGGGAGTAACGTTCCAAAGGATACACCTAAGTTTTCCACAAAAATACAACTTGATGTGTACTTTTCAGTGTGCCAATATGCTACCAGATCCATTTCATTTGATTTAAGTTGAGATAGAAGACACAAATGCCTTGTTGACTATGGGGTTTGCCTATATTTCCATTCCCAGTCATACATTCATCCATTTATAGGCACAGAGCACCCCGTAACTCACTTGCCACAATATTGGGTACAAGAGGGAATAAAAAGATAGATAGGTCCTGCCCTCAGGGATTTTAAAGTCTAATTTGGGAGTGGGAAAAGGCATATGCGTGTGAGGGGAGAAAGTAAATTGACAGATAAAATATGCAGTGGGATGTCTTGAGTTCTACGTGACAATGCTTTCGAGAATAGGTCTGAAAATCACTTCCAATTTGCAACACATTTAGAAAAGATCTTTATTTAGATATTACAGTCTAATTATATTATCAGTATCGAAAAGGTGTGCCTGTGTGAATGGATATTGAAAAGAACTGTGTGAAAGAGGTGATCTGGCTTGTGTGTATTACCTTATTGCACACAGTTTCTGCATGAAGGAAATGAAATTATTTACTTAGGTGATTGTTTTCAAATCTTCAATAAAAACCTAATATATTCTGTTCTATTTACCACTGTTCTGTGAATATATTTACTAGGTTTTTAAAGAGAGGGTGTTTTAGCATCTTCTTTGTCTTTATGTTTTATAATTTATTTGAGAGCATACAAATGTAACTTATATTTTATTGATTCAGATTTCACTGTGGAGAAATCCACGCATTAGTATGTTTTGGGACATTTTGCTTGTTCTTATGCTGTTGAATTGTAATAATCTTAAAGGACAGAAAAACAAAAGTGTAAGGGAAAACAGTAGACGTTACAGTTTTTCCTTACCTCTCAACACAATTATACATAGAAACTGCTCACCTATTAAAAAATAGAGGAACGTTTAAAGAATAAGGCAGATTTACTGTACATACCTATGCAGTTCAATTTTAGACTATGTGTTTTTAATGGAATGTCATGTGATACTTGTTTCTTTTAAATATTGTTATGAGTAAAAATACCTTCTTAGGTTAGGTGCACAGTGACATCATTGTTTTGCTCCTTATGGATGTTTTGGCTCTGGGTATAGCATAGAGCTTAGGAATGCTGTTATGAATTTTAGTACTGTGTGCAGAAATGATGGGGTTTCTATACAGCATCACTTCTTGAAATATGAGACACATTATTTGTTGTCAACATTTGAGCATGAATTTGTTGCCTTATAAGTCACGCGTTGAAGTTTGTAATCAGTACCAATTCTGTTGTATGCATTCTTCCATGTCTAAAATATTTGGCATGTCACATCTAGAATTCCTAATTTATGTTCTGCCTTGAGAGTTAAGCGAAACATGACTGTCATACTCTATTTTAAGCATAGCACTTGCTTTTCATCTTTAGACTTTCAATTAACTTTGCATTTTAAATTTCCATAATTGTATGAAAATAGTCACCTGATTGCAATGTCTGAAGAATTTAAAATCAGCTTTTATTTTAAAATGAAATATCTACAATACATTCATTAGATCATAAGCTCCACAGTAACTTATCGTTTCGAATGCTTCAACTATTGCAGAATGGTTAAACAAAAGAGAAGTCTGCTGTCCTGGAATGTTGCCACCATGTGACTTATTGGGGCAGAGCAAACTCAGGGCAATCCGGGAGTCTAAGCAAAAGACTCAGGGGACCACTTAATGCATTGCCTGAAGGCAGGGAGCAGGCATCTGCCATCACACAGGGATCAAGAGAACAACTTAAAATTACCTGAGAGAGAATAGTTTTTGATTGATTAAAAGTAAACATGGAATTTTACATGACTAAATAAATTCATTTAAAATGTGGAAACTTTGATTTTCTATCAAGCAGCTAAGGAACAATAGTAAATGTATCAAAATTGGTAGCTGAGGCATTCAATAACCATTTCCTTTATATGACTTTAAAATGAACATTTACCAGCTACTTAGAAATGTTGACGTTTAGTGTCCTTCAATGCTGTCATTGTAGTTTTTGAAGCTATTCTCTTTTTATTTGTGAAAATCACTTGGATTTTGTTCACTATCTTGGAGAAGACAGTCATAGTTTTAAGGGCTTTTAGGTTTTTTCAGAATTTTTACAAACCCAAAAAAATCTAGAATGTAAAACATTTGCTAAAAATCTAAAATTAATCAGAATTTCTATATTGTACACAATTTTTTCCCAAGGAATTCTAATGCAAACTTTGAGGTGCTTGGCTTTCTTTTTGCCCTTCTAACTTTTCTCTGTTTCCTTATTTTTACCTACTTTTAAATTTAAAGTTCTTTCACCATCCTCCAAAATTATAGCTACTTCTTAATTATTTTTAAGCATAGCTATTATTTAACTTAACCATCACAGGATTTCACATTTGTGATGGAAAAGAAATCCCTTCGTGATCTAAATGATTTCATATGTGCCACAGTGCAAAATGAAAATGAGAATTTAAAAGCTAAAACGACTCTGAGCCTTGTAACTTGATTCCAGTATTTTGTAGATGAAGAAGATCAGACACAGGATGGCCGCTAATGATCGTAAAATGCGATGGTGACGCCTACTTCTGCCGCCTCGCCAACTTTTACAAATTGAAAAGCTAATCAGCATGCATCTAAGATGCATGCAACTAAGTCTGTTGGGTAGTTTATCACCATAATACGTCATCAGTGCTGATGGTCAAATGATACTTCTTTCCACATGTCCACCAAAGTCATCTCCCAGATCAGTAGGAGAAACGAAAATGGGCAAAAACAAGGGTTTTAAAATAGTCGTCGAGCTAGGTAGACAAGCCCTGGAGTGCTGATAAAACTGAAAATGCGATGGAAGAATTCGAGTCTGAGGTTTCTTGGTGCGGGCTGGAGATGAAGTCAGCAGCATGGGGCTTGCTTAGCAGGTACAGGGACCTGGGTTGAGTCCCCAGCACTGAAAAGAGGAAGAGAGAAAAGGAAGGAAGAGGAAGGGAGAAAAGAAAATATTTAGTGTGAGTAATGGTAAGAGAAGCTTCCAGACTCTTCCCTCTGCTTTCTTCCTATGTATATTGGCCATCTCCCTTCTGTTGGAAAGATGACTTGGTACATGAATTGGAGGCTGTGTTTAAAGTCGTCTGTCTTCTCTTTCTCTCATTAGCGTTGTCTTCAGCATTGCTTCCCCTCCACCCCAGTGGCAGATTTCCTAAACCCAAATCACACCACAGCTCTGTCCTTTTGTGTATTTGAGCACTGTCCAGACTGTTACCCACTGAACTTCTTAACAAGGTTTGAATTTCCCCACCGTGTGTAAGAGGCTTCGCCTCATCAGTTCACTGGTGATTATTCTCCTGGCACCGGGAAGAGGGCTTGCTTAATGGCTGCTATGACTTTCTCTTAAACGTTAGTCAGATTGTCTAGTTGTAATCTAGCTTTTAGCTGAGGCGTAAAGAAAGCCTGCTCTGCTTTAATGCTGAATTCGGCTTGAGGAGCGACTTGAACAAGGACTGTGAAATGCATGTCCCATAACGTGAATGCTCAAGTTACTTACTGGCAATCAATGTCACTGAATTGTTGTATTTCTGTCCTCCTTTTAGAATTCTTATTTATTTATTTTTGTGTGTTATGGGTGGTTTGATGTGTGTCTGTGTACCATGTGCATGCCCAGGGCTTGGAGAGACCAGAAGAAAGAGTCAGATTCCCTGGAACTAGAATTGCAGGTAGTTGTGAGCTGCCACGTGGATGCTGGGAACCAAACCTTGGTTCTCTGGAACTAGTGTTCTTAACGCTAAGCCATCCCTCCAGCCCTGCCTCTGCCATGATTTTAGATTAAGCCATGTGCCAGGCTCTTCAGAATGTAGAATAGACTGGAATTAGGTGACAATCTCCACTTTAAATTTTGTTATTGATAACTGCGAAAATTCTTCTCCAGTTAGCTGTAAATGAACATAACATTTACGAAAAAAAGAAATTCCATCTCATCCTCATTTTAATAATGCCAGAAATACATCTCCTCCTTGTTGGTCTATGTTACACCACAAGAAGTGACTTCCTGGACCCAACACTTCCACTGGAACACTTCTATTCCAGGTCTTAGAAATCTGACTATTAGCACGTCCACCAAGAGCCTGAGTGTGTAGGAGATTCACCTCTTTCCAGTATCCCACATTCTTCACAATGCACAACCCAGGTCAGCTGAGAACCGAGGTGAGCATTGCAATGGGCTCTTCCCTCTAGACACAATTCTGTGACTCACAGAAAAGGGCACGAGGCATTTCTATATCATATACACATGTATGTATACACACACATACATATATGTAATATATGTGCCTGGGTTATCCATCATTCAGAAATGGGAGCTAAATTTAAAAGTGGTTCTTGACATATGCAAACTGAACACATAATTTAGAAGAATAAGTACTTTGACTCAGTGCTCCCACAAGGGAACAAGACAGAATGCTTATCCGGTTGATAAATTTTTCCCCTACCCCAAATCATGTACAATGAGGCACAGTGACCTTGATTTCTAGCCATTCATTGAGTTTTTATTCCATGGCTGAATCTATTTATTTCCTTCTCCTGTAAAGGGCGGCTTGTGTGTCAGGCTCTAAGAAAGTCAAGCACAGACAGAGATTTATCAATACACTCAGTTTTTCATTGGTGAAACAGTAGTGCCAGCGTTTTTAAAGATCTAGCCGTTTTCTGCTCTCTTTATCAAATGAGGGTATTTGAGTAGAATATTAGACTCTAGCTCCTCTCCAGAATGACGTAAGTCGTGTGCTCTCCTGACCCTAGGCTGGGTAAGATCATCCACCCTTGACTGGTGTTTCAGGTTTCAAAATGGTCTAAAAAGAGAAAATTAGATTCAGATCTTTTTTTTTTTTTAAAAAAAAATGATTTTGGATTGATTTTCCAAGCACTAATACTAATTACACTTTTCTTTGGGTAGTGTGACTCCTCTTATACCTAAGAACATATTACACGTGTCAAAACCATTGCATTTTGATATTGCAAAAACATGCCTTGAACTCTTGAACTACTGTGAACAGAGCCACTGTTGTAAGGACCTTTTTGGTAAGCTAGCTGATAATCTTAAGTATGTAAAAAGCTGCTGCTTTCCACAGACAGGCTCAAATGAATGTATATAGAGACTGTGAAAAAAATAAATTGGGTTTTAAAATAAGAACTGGGTGATAAATTGTATCCAAAATGTGCAGATGGGAATTGTAGTGTGTAGCTGTGTTTTCCTTGCTGAAGGTTGAGCAGAGTTCCAGAGTCATTCAGAAACTTCCCAGAAACATTCAGATGTTTCATGAATTTCGAATCTGCGAACATATGCATTTTATAGTAATATATACTTATATTGTTTAGAAATAATCATATTTTAGAATGTAGTAGGAGCTCTGTGATAGCCTTCATACCAAAATGTCTAACTTTGCCAACAGCAAGTCATAAAAGTATTTATTTTCAAGCTTGCTAATATGATTGCATAACTTCCTGCTGCCTCCAGGTGTACATACTTCTCCGCCTAAATGTTATATTTTTATGTATGCATTTTCGGAAAGCATATTGTTTTGTAAAGTGGCAAAGACAATAAATTAAGCACTCCTTGCACTTGTTTCTGTAAAGCATAAAGAACTCTATTTTAAATAAAAGAAAATGTGTCATATGTTGGTGTCCATGTGCTCATGTTCTCTTTCACAACTGTGTTTATATTTGTATGCAGCGTGCAGACAGGGGACTGGAGATGAATACTAGGGTCTGGGAGTGCTGGAATGTCTCCCCTACCCTTCCTTCCTCCTTTCTTTTCTTCTTTCCCACCAAGTTATCTAGAATTTCCGATTTTCAAAGCCAGAAGACGCACTTATTAAAAGCTGTTTTTCTGAATGATATTTAGGACAATATGTTCTTAAGGGCTTTATCTTTTCAATACTTTGCATTAATTTTTCCCAGTTTTTAATTTTGTGTGTGTGTGTTGCCTACATGTGTATAGGTGCAGAAAGCACATGCAGTGTTCACAGAGGCCAAAGAAGGGTGTTGCATCCCCTGGAACTGGAGTTTCAGATGGTTGTGAGTCGCCATGTGGGTGCTGGGAATTGAACTCAGGTTCGCTTCAGTCAGAGCTCATAACTGCGGAGTCACTCTCCACCTCCCTGGCCCATTTTGCATTTTAAACATTATTGAAGAGCTACCAGCTTGACCTGCTCTCAAGCCTAAACAAGCTTCTATCACCCTAAAAACTCATAACCACTCCACTCACTGACAGGCCTCTCCAACATGCAGAATACACTATGTCTTCACTCTGGTGTCCCCACCTACATCTCCAGATTCTGACTTCTTGCTGCTTCTTGGACTTTTCAAACATACACCTGTCCTAGGTCGTTGCCTGGAATGTCCTTTCCCCAGACACGTTTGCATCACCAGTGTCTGTCAGGACGCAGCCTTTCCTGTACTTCCGTCACCATCCACCGTGAGCTTTGACTTCCTTCCCATTGCTTTTTAGTGCATTTAGCGTTAGTTGGCTTTGTTTTCCAACCTGCTGATGGATAGAGTCACAGGGTCTAAGTCCCAGAGTATTGGACTCAGGCATTTGAAGTGTTCTTTTTTTTTTTTTCTTTCTTGTGTGTGTGTTTTCAAGACATGGTTTCTCTGTGTAGCCTTGGCTGTCCTGGAGCTTGCTTTGTAAACCAGGCTTTCCTTGAAATCAGAGATCTGCCTTCCTCTGGCTCTTGAGCATTGGTATTAAAGGCGTGTGCCTCCATGCCTGTTGGAAGATACAGTTTTCAAATCTTAAGAGCGGTGCATTATTTGTCCAATGAGATCTCACTATCCTCAAATGTCTGCCATAACTTGGAGAACATTTTGCCCTAACTAATGATGATTATTTGGAAACAATATCACAATTTTGATGCGTTGGGGACTTAGCAAAAGAGGCAGAATACTATGTTGGTTTCACTTTTGGTAAAAGCTCTGAAGTTCTTTTACTTCTTTTTAATTTTCTTTTGAGGGAACTAGCTTTGTTAATAAGCACATCAGTGATCTTGTATTAACTTGGTGCTAAACAGTTGCATAAGCAATCGTTACTGTAAAACAACTTTATTTGTATTTGCTTATCTATTAAAAAGAACTTGCAAATTAAAAACCAAAAGCCAACCAAACAAAACACAATCTCTTACTAAAATGAAGGAGATGCAAAGTCTGTGCAACTCAATGAACTTCTGAATAGTTAGAGCGGTCAATCCATAGCTGTGGATCTTCTTGGTAGATACGCACTTTCACTGACCTGGTCCAGCATGTGGGTCTTCTGTGACGCATTCCTGAGAGGGAGGACTAGGAGAGGAGGAGACATGGAGATGGATAAGCTGCGGGCAGGAGGTCCTGCACCAGCTGTGTCTTACGTCTACAGTATATTAAGAAGTCCAGAGTCTTATGTACAGCTCCCAGGGGGAGAAAGGAATAGAGTCAGCAGAAACCTGCAACACAGCGGGACAAAGTAAGCAGGAAACTGACCAAGCAATGATGCTCAAAGGGAACACTGGATATTTCTACTGCTCCACAGAATGATGGCTTCCTCGTGGTCTTGAGACTGACAACCACAGCCCTTCAATGCAGGGAGGGGAGATGAGTTCCTGGGACCCCAAACTGTAGCTCACTCAAGGGCCTGACCACTGGTCATTATTAGCTTTGCCAAGCTAATTCCTTCTCTATATATCAGGGCCTCAGGGAAAGTCCCTGAGGTCCGGTTCCCAATGTTTCACGATCAAATATACTTTTTATCCACTTACTCTCCACAAAAAATAAAAATAAAATTAAATAAAACATTACTTTAGACATAAGATTTCACTACATATTTTAGCTGGCCTTGAACTCACTGTGTTGCCCCAAAAGTGACAGCAATCTTTAGCCCTCCAAGTGCTGGAATAATAGATAGGGTCCATCATGCTAGGTAAAGAGCTTTGTTTAACAAAAGCTAAGTCAATTCTGAACTGGTTTCAGCCCCAGTTGTATCTTGTGGTTGTGGAGACAGGCAAGTTATTGACTTGAGTTAATATCAACTGTGATGAATGTGAAATAATTTAAATGAGTTGGTTTCTGATGTCTAGTGTTGGCTTTTTTATTCCTCGGGCCATCATCTTTCTAATTTCAGCGTCTTAAGTTTTAAACAAAAATTTGTAGAGACTCATGCTAATGAAATATTTTATCTAGAGTATATACTTGAAATTGGACACATGTTTTTTCCCATTAGGATACATTTCTAGACATTGGGAGACCTTAAAATTAGACAGAAAGTAATATTTTCCAAAAGGCTTCTTGACTTCTAGAGGCAATAAATGTTCTGAAAATTCTTAAAGTCTGTTTAAGTTATAACGATTTCCGCTAGGAGATTTTTCACAGACCTCATGGTTGGTTGTTACTACTGTATCTAACAACATTATAATTATTATCACTTCCATAATTAAAATATTTTATTATTATTTTCCTTTAATCTCTCAGTCAATAAATCTTTATCAGATATTATTCCTAAATACACGCTGACGTAAGAGTCATTGTCAGCAATGTTTCATTCTGACTGATGAATTAAGTACATACCATTTAGAAAGTCAAGCCAGGAAAGTGTATATTGCTCTGTGTATTATGTTATCTGAAAATGATATAACACCCACAAGAGATACTGAGCAAACGTTTGCTCAAAGAGAATGGTTTTCAAGAACTTTCAGAGTAAATTAAATAACTCCTAAATTCTTTAAGTGGTAATAAATATTTAATGACAAGAAAACAAGACCGCATTTCACAAGGAGACAAGGCAGGAGCATAGAAACAATCTCCCTTTAGAGGGGAGAAATACAGCTATTCTAAACAAACAGAATCATAAGCATGCTTGCTGTGGGCACAGATATTAAAAGTCAGCAAAGACATAGGACCTATGCGCCAATTCAGATGGAGGATCAAGGAAGTTGACAAACTGAAGTTTCCAGGGCAGGAAATATTTGTCTGAGTCCAATGTGAGAAAAAACTCCCTGGTAAGAAATCCCCCAGGCAGGCAGGAATGCCATTCATGGCCCTGAGTAACCTGTAGAAAGAACGGAGGCAATGTATAAGGGTCAGCTCTTCTTGCTGGATACTGTCCTTAAGGGAGCTTCTAAAGATTTGAAGGCAGTGCTCCTTGCATGGAGCCAGCATTTAGTAGAAGCAGATGGAAGCATTGACTTAAGAGTCTTGTCAAAGTAACGTGAAGACTCCTCAGTGCCCTATCTCAAGCCTCCTCAATGCCCTATCTCCCTCCTTGAAAAATGGTTGTAGATGTTGTTACATAGGCCAAGGATTTCAAGACAGTCTGCTGTGTCTCTGGAGCAATGCAACATAGTATCACTGTGTGGGGAGAAAAAGAAATGAAATATTTCTTCTCTAGTCACTTAGCATAATAAAAATGACCCAGGAAATTTTTAAAAGCACCCCCCCCACACTCCGAAAAAGGTCTACCTTGTCATTCTCTCTCTGCATGGAGAAATTTCCAGGTGCCACTGAACTGTGTGCATTAAATTTCAAGTATAACCAAATCGAATTTAGAACTACTAATGGCTATTCCATAGAAGAACCCTTGCTTCAGCAACTTAGGAAATTACACTTGATTTTCTTTTGAGTGTAACTCAATTGTGCTTGAAATTGTTCATTTGAACCCTTCTAAACAAGAAGCAGGTGGTTAAATGCGGGCCCTATTTAACATTTACACAGAACGTTTTCCGCACAATGCACTGTTGCCCTTTGAATGTCAGGTGCCTTTCTCCTCACTCTAACAGCCTGTCCTTCTGTGGTCATTTCATTTGACCTTGCTATACATCCCTGAAAGGAGAATTGGCTCCAATGTAGTTACCTGCTAGGGAGTATTAGACTATTCTTTTAGTCTTCCAGCTAAAGCTTTTAATATGGCTAAGTGCTGGTTACTGAAGCAGTTTAAGAAAAAGGAATTGCTGAGTTTACCTTCTTTTAAATGGAGAAACACAGAGTGACATAATCATATAAGACAGTGAACTAGAACGGGGAAATGCAGCCTAGGTTCGCTAGACAGCAGAAACAAGGCCTCGCAAAAATTCATTGCATCCTTCTGTAGCCGCCTAGATTTTCGCTTGCACAAAATTCATGAGCTAGTTCATGAAACGTACGTTCCATAACTCAATTTTTGCCTGAATATATGGGTGATACCATAAACATCCCCTGAGAAGCCTGCTGCCTGAGGGCATTTACACACTGGAAGTTTATATCCAGGAAGGAAGGTGATGTTCAGCAAAGCACACATCGTGTCCCTTCGTTTCTGTAAGATTTTAGGCAAGTAGGGTTTTATGGGAGCCGGATGCATTTTCTCTCCCACTCTGTCAACCCTTTGCCCCACCCCCTGGCATCACAGAACTCTTGCTCACTAATGTGAAATCTTTCTCTATGTTCACTAATATCTAGTGTTTACCTAGGATTCTTCTTGATATTCTTCCTCTCAAGTGACCTTCTTGGTCACCTTCTTGGTGACCTCCTTTACACTTTGTCAAGGCAGGGAACTCCTGAACCTATGTATTTGCTGCAGACTTCCCTCCTTAAGCTCCAGAACTGCAAATGCAAAACCCAGCACCCACCACCAAGTCAGTAAAAGAGAGTTAATTCAAGGATGAATGAATGACCTTGGCTCAGAAACATGCAATTCTGCTACTTGAAACAATATGTTTCAAATGTGGCAACAGTTTCTTGAGGTTTTTACAGTTATAGGACAAAGGAAAACATACATCAGAGCAATTAGAATATATCAATGTAATTAACATCAGGTGTGCTGATTATTGCCAAGTCAGAAATCTCTGTTACAGGTTTGTGATATTACTTGATTTTTTTTTTGAATTTAGTGTAATGGAAACTATCATTCTACAAATACATCCCAAGTGCTTCCATGTGACAGCTAGAAGGATGTTCTATAAACCATCAATGAATCTTTATCCAGGGAGCTAAACAAAGATGACTTGATTCTGGATCAGGCACATTCCAACTCTCATAAGTCATGAAATCCCAAGTCAATCAGCCCTGAAGAATCCTTAAACCTTGTGTGTGTTCATTCCTACCCTTACCAAACTTTATTAATATTTCTTTTGCAAATGTGAGTGCCCTTGCATTTGGAGCATAGACGTTCAGTATTGAGATGTCTGTCTGGAAAATTTTTTAAATGGGTATGGAATGTCCTTCTCCATCTCTTTCGATTAATTTGATTTGAAATATATCTTGTTAAATATTATAAAAACTATACCAGCTTGTTTGTAGGTCCTTTTGAATGAAAAATCTTTTTACAACCCTTTACTCTGAGGTCTATTTTTGATGTTGAGGTGTGTTGCTTGTATGCAGCAGAAGGATGGATCCTGTTTTCACATCTGTTCTGTTACCCAATGTCTTTTATTGGCAAATTTAGTTCATTGATATTGAGATATTAATGACCACTGGTGATTTATTCTTGTTATTATATTGTTGATGATGGTATTGGTAGTGTGTGTGTGTGTGTTTGTGTGTGTGTGTGTGTTTGTGTGTGTATGTGTGTGTGTGTGTGTGCATGTATGTGTGTGTGAGGGGTTTCTTTTCTTTAGATTTTGCTGGTATGAGATTATTTACTTCCTGTGTTTTCCTGGCTGAAGTTAACTTGTTTGGGTTGGAGTTATCCTTCTAGTACCTTCTGTAGGGTTGGATTTGTGAATATATATTGTTGAAATTTGACTTCTTCATAAAATATCTTGTTTTCTCTATCTACAGTGATTAAAAATTTTGCTAGGTATATTATTCTGGGCTGGCATCATGGTCTCTTATAATCTGCAAGACATCTGTACAGGCCTTCCGGCTTTTAGAATCTCCATTGAGAAGTCTAGTGTAAGTCTTATATAGTTCTGCCTTTATATGTTACTTGGCTTTTTTCCCTTTTACCTTTTAATATTTGTTTTTTTTGTTTTGTATGTTTAATGTTTTGATTATTGTATGACTTGGGGACTTTATCGTCTGATCCAATCTAATTGGTGTTCAGTAAGCTTCCTGTACCTTTACAGACTCAGTCATTTTAAGGTTAGGAAAATTTTTTAAATATATTTTCTGGGTTTTTGAGCTGGGATTTTTCTCTTTCTTATATTCTTATTATTGTATTATTGTTAGATTTGGTCTTTCTGTGGTTCCCCAGAACTCCTGGATATTTTGTGTTAAGAGTATTTTTTTGTTTGTTTGTTTTGTTTTTCAAGACAGTTCTCTGTGTTGCTTTGTTGCCTGCCCTGGAACTAGCTTTTGTAGACCAGCAGGCTGGCCTCAAACTCACAGAAATCCTCCCGCCTCTGCCTCCCGAGTGCTGGGATTAAAGGTGTGCACCACCACCACACGGCTGTTAAAAGTATTTTTGATTTAACATTTTATTCGACTGATGAATCTATGTCTTCTATTGTATCTTTAGCAGCTGAGATTCTCTATTCCACCTCTTATATTCTGTTGGTGATGCTTGCTTGCATATGTAGTTCTCCTTTTCTTACCCAGATTTTACAACGCTAAATTTCCTCAGTTTGTGTTTGCTTTATTGCTTCGAACTCGATTTCCATGTCTTGAGTGTTTTCCTTCACCTGTCTGTGTTTTTCTTGGCCTTTTTGTTGTTCTTTAAGTGGTTTGTTGATTTCCTCTAAATTTTTTTGGTTGTCTTTTCCTCAATTTCTTTAAGAGAGTTTTTACTTTCTTCTTTAAGGACCACTATCATCTTCATAAAGTTGTTATTAAGGTCATTTTCTTGTGTGTTGGCTGTGTTGGAATATTCTTGCTGAGGTGGGATAGCTGGGCTCTGGTGGTACCACACTTGCCCCCGCTATTGTTGATTATATTTTTACACTGGCATTTAGGCATCTGGGTTTGAAATGATTAGTTCTAGTCCCTAATTTCTGAGTTTGTCATTGCTGGATGTGGTTTATGTTTCTTGGTTTCTGTGTAGCGACATTTTGTTTGTGATCTAATAAATAAAACTTGCCTGAAGATCAGAGTGCAGAGCTAAACCACTAGTTAGCCATAGAGACCAGGCAGTGGTGGCACACCTGTTTAATCCCAGAACTCAGGAGGAAGAGGCAGACGGATCTCTGTGAGTTCAAGTCTACCCTCATCTACACGAGATTGAATCCGTCTAAAAGAGAAACAGAGCTCACACAAAGGTAATCCCAACACTTAGGATCATACACCTTTAACCCCAGCACTAAGGAGGTGGAGACATGAGTGACATAGCTGGGCATAAAGAAAATATAAGGCAGAGGGAGACAGGAGTTTACATGCGGTCTGAGGCTACATAGAGAAAGGAGACATTCTGAGGATTCTGTCTGAGCACACAGTCTGAAGTTTCATAGAGGCAGATGCAGTCTGAGGTTTCCTAGAGAGACATAGAGAGATTCAGTCTGAGGATTCCTAGAGACAGAATCGCCCCTTCAGTCTGAGCATCGGTTGCGGTAAGAACACTTTAGTGGTTGGCTCTTCTGCTTCTCTAATCTTTCAGCATTAACCCCTGTATCGGATTCTGTGTTTTTATTATTAGGAATAGTTAGAATTAGTGTTACATTTCTGTTTCCTCTTTGGTTTTCTAGTCTTTGCGGCCTGGAATTCTAGATGCTAACGTAACCTCTGATCTAGTAGGAATCAAGTTGGGAGTTGGTCTGCTGGTGGTTAGCTTGGCCTTTGTTGCAGCAGAGGGTCTCTGCTGATTTGATTGGTGTGGTCTGCACCTGATCTTCTGATTGGTGTGGTCTGCACCTGAGCAGCTGAAGGTTGTTCAAGCTTGGATGATCTGCCCTTGTTCTGACTGCTGCGCCTACCATCTAAGTGGTGGAAGTTGCAGGGCCCAGCAGCGGGACTGGGGATGAGCTGGGTTGGTGGGTGGGGGCTGCAGGAAGGGTGCTGGGGAACAGAATCCAGGGAGGGGAGCAGTTCTGTTGGCAGGCAGATCACTCACTGGCTCTGACTGGTGTGGCTTGCCTCTGAGTGCCAAAAGGCCTGTACTTCCTCCTTTAGGTTAGGACGATTTTCTTCTATGGTTTTGTTGAAAATAATTTCTGAACTTTTGATCTGTATTTATCCTTCCTCTATCCCGGTTATTCTGAGATTTGGTCTTTTCATAGTGTCCCAGATTTCCTGGATGTTTTATGACTGATTTTTCTTAAATGTCTAACATTTTCTTTGTTTGAAGTATCCATTTCTTCCATCTTGTCTTCAATGCTGAGATTTTTCTCTTTCATCTTTTGTATTGTGTTGGTGAGGATAACCTTTGTGGTTCCTGATCGAGTTCCCAAATTTTTCACTTCTAATTTTTCCTCAGCTTGAGGTTCCGTTATTGATTCTTTTCCCACTTCAATGTCTTGAACAGTTTTCATTAATCGATTTATTTGTGTCCTCTTTAATGTTCTTCAGTGCAATGATGGTAGTTCTTCTGAAGTCCTTGTCTTGTGCTTTACCTACATGGCATTTTTCAGGGCCTGCTGTAATAGGGTTTATGGATGCAAGTGGAGACATATTGTCCTAGCTGTTACTGAGTTTTTATGTTTTCATGCCTGCCAACAGAACTGCTCCCCTTCCTGAATTCTGTTTCCCAGCACCGTTCCTGCAGCCCCCACCCACCAGCCACAGCTCGTCCCCTGTCCCTCTGCTGGGCCCTACAACCAACCCCAGGTGACTTCCACCACTCAGAGACAAGGCACACCAGTAAGGAAAGCGGCAAACCGTACAAGCTTGGACAAACGTCAGCTGCCCAAGCTCCTTTTATCATCTCGGCATTTGGATTTGGAACCATGATGCTTCCTGGTCTTTGATATCTGGTCTTGTCTTTATTGGGTGGGTTTTCCTGGTTTCTGCTGCCCTCTCTGTGTCATAGGAGCGTGTGGTAGCTGTGGGTTGCTTGGAAGGGCGTCCTGAAAGTCTCTGCCAGGTGTGATGACAGGGGTTCCCGGGTAGAACTTATTTCTATCTGTTGGAAGCTGACAGGCAGGAATGGGGATTGACTGGAAGGGTGGGGGCCTGGAAGGGTCCCCGGGGGGAGGTAAGTTAAATATTCCCACGAGGATCTCTGGGATCCGCAGGGAATGGAGGAAAAGAGATATGATGGGCCCTTGCACGTGGTCTGTTCCAGGGAGGAGGGTGACTCGACCCTGGGGAGTTGGAACTGGAAGCTGGGAAGGAGAGTTAAGGTTGCCTATTGGTTCCCTGGCTAGTGTGTTTCCAGAGAGAGTGGCTTATGTGTTGGTTGCGACAAAGGGGTGGGGTGAGGAGGGTTGTGGGAGAGAATCTGCTTTCTCCTGTACTTATTCTAAAATTTACAGGAGCTGGAGGGATGGCTTAGTGCTTAAGAGCACCAGTTCTTCTTCCTGAGGATCTGGGTTCAATTTCCCAGCACCGCGTGACAGCTCACAACTGTCTGTAATTCCAATTCCAGGGAATCTGACACCCTCAAACATACATATAGGCCAAACACCAAAGCACCTGAAATAAAATAAATAAATAAATAAAAATTTTAAAATATAAATAAAAGTCATAATATATTGTTAATTTTGGTTTAAAACAACTATTTTTATATAATTAAATTTTAAAAATTAAAAAAAAAAGATTGTTTCTTTATCCCTCTCCCCAGGATGTTAGCTATTTTGTGGTGTAGTTTTGATATTCCTCAGTCACTTTTGCTTTACCATTATTTATGGAGTAGTGAATGCTCGCTGTCTCTTCACTTTGCAACTGTGACTTCAGCTTAGCCGAGCTGTAAAATTGTGGCCTTCCTGAGATTTTAACAGGATGACCAATTAACATAAAAGATGCTCTCTCTGCCAGTACAACACCTTTTTAGTGCAGCACGAACTCCAAAAGTTAACTTGTCTACACCTTCACAGTAACTGTCGTTTGCCATTGTATGGACAGTAACCAAAGTTTGTACTGTGCCACTTTTAGGAAAAGACTGAAGGAGACTTCCATATAGACTTCAGAAGCTGTTTTCTGTGAACCAGTCTCTTGTTCTTTAAATAAGAGGCATCTCCATCTTCTCAATATCTGTTCTTTTAATTCAGCAAGATAGCCAAGGTCAACGTACATCTTCTCTTGTTTTAGCCTTCCAGAAGGAAAAAAAGCTGACAGTGCTTCATGTTGCCTTTATTTTAGGGATTATAACCCTGTACTGCCACCTATGGTTGATACATGAAGAAGTTTTAGATCCATGTATCTACACACACACACACACACACACACACACACACATATTCACTCACTCATTCACACACAGTTGCACATAACAGTCACACACACTAACCACACACACATATCATAATACCACACATGCACACACACACTCATATTTACTTATCTTTCACTGTTGCATTTTACATGTGTGACATATATTTAGATCATTTGTTCTTGACCAGTTTTTCAGGTGTTTATGATAGGTCAATCATAATTCCAGATAGTCTACTAGGGTAGAAGCAGAAGTCTCTATTTTGATTTTAACAGTTCTTAACACATTCTATTTGTTTTGTTCACCTAAATGCTATTCCGTCCCATTCTATTTTCAAAAGTTCATATAGATACCTAAAAATACAATTTGAACACATTCAAATCATTAGAGTGTGTTTATTTTATGAAGAAAGAAAAGAAACAGGGGTAATATTAAAATTAAATAAAAGGATCACAAGGGATTTAAAAGCCTTTTTTTCATGTTGAAGGGCTGGAACAAACAGATAGCAGGAGACAAGGAATGGCCATTTTTGAGAATGGACCTCACAAAAGCAGTGTAAGCACCATCAAAATTACCCTTGTCATGTTCAGTGTTGTAGGTATTGCTGGAAGGTAATATTGTGTGCTGTGCCTTTGTTACCTGGCTCTCGAAGCATTAATTCCTAATGAAATTTCCAGTTTTATAGCCCTCCAGGACAAAACCATTGATTATTATTAGAAAAGAATGTAAGTAATTATATATACGTTTGACACTTCTATCTTATTTCTGACAGCTACTCCTTCCCTCTCTAGAAGGCTGGGGGCTGGAGTGGCAGGTGCCTGGCTTGCCTTCCATGTGACATCTGACCTCCTCTGTCTTGTTCCTACTCCTTTTTCTTTCTAATGGGGTATAGTCTTCCTTTTCTGGACTTTCTTGCTCTAGAAACCTTAGAGTAGAAGAAGGGTCATAGTAGTCAGGATCAGTTTAAATAGGAACAGAATTTCATTATATATCATATATATTGCTTCCTTCTTCCCATGGCTTACCCACCTCTGAATCATTAGCCATATAAAACCTGATACAAAGTCCCTTGAGACTAGTCTCAGACACTTCAGTTTGTTTATAGAAAGCAGAGGAAAACAGCTTTAGGGACAGTTTGACTGTCCAGCAGATTTCAGTTCTATCACAGTGTGTTGTTATGGTGCATAGTCTAATGTCCTCTGAACCACTGCAAATCCACTTCAGTTTCCATTGATGCACCTAAAGGCAAGATGGAGTACACAGATACTATGTGCTTGCTGGTATATGTTCAATCAAGAGTTATTGGCTGTGCTTATATAACAATTGATTAAGTGTTAACATTTATGGTATCAATTACTCACCCTCCTGCTGAATTCTTTGATACGAACATCTTTAAAGTTGATCTTCGGCATCACAAGAACTAGGTGCTTTCTCCAAAGATATATTTTAAAATTTTTTGCTTTCAAAGATATAGATCCTAGAAATAACTATTTTCCCCTGGTTACTGATATTTTAAGAATTAAGTGAGTCCTCTTAACATCACAAAATAAATTAAATATGCAAATCCACCCATTAGCATTTACATTCAATCCAAAGGTCTTTAAGGACCACATGTAGCTTTCACATTAAAGAAATATTTGGGGAGAAGAAATGCAAGAAGGAGGGACAGATGTCCACTGTGTATCTATTTTGATGTATAAGTTATTTTTGTTTACCTTTGTCAATCGAATATATTTTTCCAAATAATGGCAACAGAAGTTTTGATCTCATTGTTCCTAGATCTGTGCCACTTGGTAATCCATGAAATCCATTTCTCTTAACTTGAATTTAGGGATTTGTACAACTTTCAAATCACTTGAAAATCACAAGGCAAAGGAGAACCAAATGATTTCTGAGGGTAAGCCATGGGAGATACTGTATCATGCTGGCTCACAGGATTACTCTTTGAGCCGAGCTACCACGTTGTGAGGAAGCCCAGGACACATGGAAATATTATAATGCGGGTATTCTATAGTCCCACACAAGGTTCTCCCAAAGCATCTAGAATCAAGCATTAGACATGAGTGTAAGAAAGCAAACTTTTGGAGGATTGTAAACCCTAGCCAATAAATTATCTATAAGCCTAAATCTATCAGCTGGTATCCGAAAAATCATGAAGCAAATACTAAATGTGAATGTAGTCTTAGTTTTTGAGTTTCTTCTGTTAAGGCTGAGTTGAAGCACTTCTCACAGAATAGTCCTGAAATTGCCTATTTTGAAGGAAGAGCAATGCCATTCTTTATGGCGTTGGTTTTAGGAGACTTTATGGGCAGCGGTAGATAGCTGGAACACATTTTGTTTCCAGGAATGAAATGCAGCCCAAACCAGATTACTCTATGAGGCAGTAGATCTAGGATTGAGAACAGAGGAAATGAGCAGCGTCTTTACAAAAGCACAGAGAAAATTAGTTAACAAAAGCCCAACGAAATTCGGAAAGACTTAGAGGCAATCTAAGGAACCTCGAGAAGCCTGCTGCTGTTGATAGAAATGAGTGAGAAAGATGCTACAGGAAGGAGGAGGGAAGGAACGCTCGTACACACTGGCACAAAGTTTAGCAACAATATCTCCTGCAGTGAGGTGGAAATAGGAAATGTACCTATTTTCCTAACTGAGGAGTATTGCAGAAAGGGCCTTGAAAGTGGTTTGCCTACCGTCTGTTTCTAACTGCCTGTAGTAAAATTCAAGGAAGAGAGATGAGCTAAAGAAAGAAATGTTCTATATAAAGTCTCCAGGACTTGCTGGGTTGGAAGGGAAAGCTGTATCTCATTCCCAGCCTCTCCAGATGGCAAATGATGCTAAATTAAGACATGGCTTCTGAGCAGAGATCAAATCCAGGGTGCTGTCAAGAAAACATGAACGGAAGAGAAATACCTTTTGTTAAGGCTTCATAGAGTTGGGAGCTAGTGTGTTGTAGGTCATTTTAAACAGACAAAAGATCCCCTATGTGACAGTTTTGTGGTGTTTCTCCCAGATTCTTTCTGTGAAATAATAAGGCTTCCGTGAACCTTAGGAGTGTTCTTAAAGAGAGCCCATGTTTTGTTTTGGTTTGTTTTTTTAAAGGGTTGTTTCAACGAGATTTATGCATGTGGTTTTTATCTAATTGGATAGATTATAAATTGATTCATAACGAATCCACCAATGTGTAAAGGAGTTGTACCACCTGGTACTGACAAGAATAGAGACAGCATCTCTGGAAGAGGGAAGCAGAGTGTGAGACTGATTCCACTACAATGATGACCTACATCTTATGGCACAGGAAGGATGTATTAGTGAGTGACAGAGTCCAAATAGAGAGTAAAAGGCTATGAATGATTCCTTGGTCTGAGCCATAATCAAGGAACTGGGAACATGTGCATGGCTATATTATATAGTGATTATGGATTATATATAGATATAGATATAGATATATAGAGAGACACTGCTTTGTTTTACTTGTTGGCTCGTTTTCAAATGAGCACAATTCATGCTTCCCCATCTACCACTTCATTACACCTCAGGCATGTGTGCAATTCACTTCACATATCTTCAGATCAATGGGGTTAGCATCTAGGGTGGAAACCATGGAAGAACAAGCTCTAAGGACATTATCTGATTTGGAGACTAAGATGCTAGGCCATAAGCCTCGCTGATGTTGGGAGGTGGTCTGTGTAGAGGAATTCTGTATTTACTGGTGGAAAGATGGGAACTGTGCCCTGAAAGTGGGATTGTGTCAGAGTTTTGGTTCCCCACAATAGCTTCCATAGTACTTTTGTGTTGAATGCTGGGCTTGAGCCTCGACTCTTCTGTGCTACAAACCCTTGTCCATTCCATGAAACAGGATTAGCTTTCACAATTGCCGAAAGAATAAAATCCTGCCAAAGTGAAGTTGTGTGGCTCTTGAGGCTAGATCCTAGAAAGAAGCAGTCCCTCTGCTCCTTTCTTTGGGATGCTTGCATCTGGAATTCAGGATCTGTAGTATGAACAAGCTCAAGAGGTCAGGTGGAGATGTTTTGTTGGAGGGCAGCAGCTAACAATTCAAACAAGAACCAGAATCCATTGCCTGAGTCTCTGAGTGGCATATGAGCCTGCGCAGAGTCTTTCAGTAGAGCAGAGCTAAACTGTCCCTAAGATGTCTTTGGTGGCTTGAGTGGCAAATGTCCCCTACTGCCTCAGGCGCGTTAATACTTGGTCCCTAGGTAGTAAAACTGTTTTGGGAAGGATTCCTGGGTGTGGCCTTGTTGGAAAAAGCATGTGACCAGAACAGACTTTGAGAGTTTGAGTCCACTCTTTCTGCCTTCAGTTCAAAACAGGAGCACTCAGCTTCTGCTTGCTTCCACTCCACCACTGTAAATTTTATACCTCCGAACTGTAAACCCAAAGAAACTCTTTTCACTGTAAATTGCCTTGCTCACTGTGTTTTTATCACAGCGATAGGAAAGTCACTAATATAGACAATCATCAGATTCCAGGTGGTGGTTAGAATGAAAATGACCCCATAGGCTCATGTGTTTGAAAGCATGGTCCCTAGCTGGTAGGATTATTTTGGGGAAGATTAGGAAGGGTGACATTTTTAGAGGAGGTGTGCCACTGGGGTGGGGAGGCTTTGAGATTTTAAAAGCCCACACCATTCCTACTCTCCCCTTCTCTCTACCTCATGTAGGTGGGTCAGATGTAAGCTCTCAGCTATTGCTTCAGAGTCATGCCTGGCTGCCTGTTGCTACATACCCTACATGAGGATCATGGACTCTGATCCACTGGGAGCCCTCAATTAAATGCTTTCTTTTATAATGTGCTTTGGTTGTGGTATCTCTTTGGATCAATAGAAATGTAACTAAGATACCAAGGTTATAAGCAAAATGATTGTTTTTATGAAACAATATATGACCCATCTACTTTTCTAATGAGGAAGAGTAAAGATGGACGTTAAAAAGAAATCCCACACTAGCTCAGAATTAAGTACAATAAAGGGTTATTTATTTAGGAGTAGATTCACAGATCACAGTTCTCTGCATGAGTAGGGAAACAGGAACTGAGTCCAACAGCCAAAAGAGAGAGAAAGTGAGCACTTTACATTGGCATTTATAGTATAAGAGCATGCCCAAGTGGGCTGGTGACTTAAAGGCTACTTGCTAAAGGAGTTCCTATAGCACCTCCCCCTTTTGTTTAAATAAGAGAGTTCTAAGCCTAATACAAAATTATATACAAGAAGAACAAATATCAAGTATAAAAATTAGAATTACAGCAAGCATAAACAGTATCAAGCAAGAAACATGTGATAAACGTTTCAATAATTAACCTATCCTAAGGAGTCTAAGTCTTTTATTATAAATAACTTGGCCAAGTCATGAGAGGAAAGTAACTATGACTATCTAGTCTTCAACCCCATCAAAGACCTGAGAAGGGAAATAATATTACTTGAGTAAGCAAGAAGTGCAATAAGGCAACTTCCAAAATGTGCAACAAATGACAGAGACAATTGGCTACCTGGGCAATCCCAAAATCTTATTTTAAATGTTGGAGCAATCAACTTTGGATAAGGTCTCGAATAACTGACAGACCATTTTCAGAGACAGGAAAATTTTCAAAACTGTCTTACTCCATCTTGGCAAGATTTAACAGTCTTTTCCTCTCTTTCTCTCTTTCTTTCTCTTTCTTTCTTTCTTTCTTTCTCTCTCTCTCTCTCTCTCTCTCTCTCTCTCTCTCTCTCTCTCTCTCTCTTTCTTTCTTTCTTTCTTTCTTTCTTTCTTTCTTTCTTTCTTTCTCATATCCTGATTTTCCTGTCCAGACATTGTGCATTTGTCAGTGGTTGATGCCTGGGCGGTTCCTTGCCCAAAGGTCAGTTTTGCCAAGAAGAAAACAAGCTACAAGTGGAGTGTCTTTGGATCTCAACATTTTCTCGGGAATAGATTGGTGGTGCCAGGAGAAATCGTGTCTCATGTCAAAAGAACCCTAAGTTATTTAAATGCCATATTTTACAGCTCGTTGAAGTGCTTGAAGATTAACTATCTATGCAGAATAAATCTTTATGTATCTAAAGAACCTGATTAGTCTAACTAAAAGTATAAATATGACAAACATGGATGAATATTGACCTATAATTGTTAATATCTATATAGCTTAAATAGTGAGGCTTCATATTAGAATATTAAACAATCTTCAAACAACTGTGCAACAAATGAGGACAATGACCTCAAAATGTAAACAATGTATAAGTATCTTGACCAGAGGTAGAAATATATAGTGCAATATGATAAATATATCCTAAAATTGCATCAATATACAAAATGTCTTAAGCAGAGGTAGAAGCATGCATGCATACACTATGACAAAAGAACTTTGCCTAGGTATACAAATATTGTAGTAAAAAATAGGAACATAGTCAATATAATTTGAATTTGCATCAATATTCGAGAATCTATACCAATGTAAATTTCCTATAAGTAATAGCTCACAAGTATTTACTCTGTTACTCACTATTATTATTAGTGTGAGTAAGCTCACACTAATCTATCTATTATCCCATCCAATATCCCTCTTTTTTTTCCCAAAGAGATCCCTGAGCCTACATGATTTCTACCCCATTGGTGCTGTAGGAACTCCTTCAGCCAGTAGCCTTTAAGTTACCAGCCCACTTGGGCATGATTTCTTATCTATCAATGCCAATGTCAACACTTACTTCCTCTCTCTTCTGGCTGCTGAATTCGGTTCCTGTTTCCCTGTTTGTGCAGAGGACTGTGATCTGTGAGTCTACTCCTAAATAAATAACCCTTTGTTGTACTCAATTCTGAGCTAGTGCGGGATTTCTTCTTAATGTCCGTCTTCAGAAGAGGCCTGGCAGTCATTTGATCTATTAGAGGCAAAGCTGAGCTTAGATCACAGTGTATATTGAGATTTACGATTCTTCCAATGTTCAAGCTACTCTTTTATTAGGGCGTAGGATGACCAGAAAGACCTTGAATTGAACTAGAAAGTCCATGAAGCTTTAGCTTGAGGAAACTGAACTTATCTTGTCAGCGCGAATGGCTCTCTTGAAAACAGGAGAAACATGATTGGTACCTTTTTAAAAAAATGTATTTTCATCAAGCTTGTGAGATGGCCTTGTGGCTCGCCAGTTGGCTGATGACTTGAATTTAACCCTCTGGATCCACATGGCAGAGGGCAAGAAATGGCCCCTGAAAATTTTCTTCTGACATCCACAAGCGTGAAGTGGCACCTGCACACACACACACACGCACACGCACACGCACACGCTTCCATGTACACATTACAACATGTTTTAAATGCGTATTCACCGTAGGGGATTATTTTACTTCTATAGGAAAATGTGACGTCACAGCAGGCGGTTTCACACTCAAATACAAAGCATTGCTCTGTGTTGGTCCAGGAAGGATCTTGAAGTAGAAACTGCACAGAATGAAGCATAAAATTGGAAGGTCTGTGGGAAAGCCGTTTGGTTCACTTGTTGAGAAACATGCATGGGCGATTTTCACAGCTCAGAATTATCAGGGAGAGGAAGAAAGGGAACAGGAGTGGATACAGCTTGTGTTGTATCACACATTTTTATTCATTAATATTGTTCCCCAAATATATGAAATAAAATGTAAAATACATTGCAATTTAATAAAACTATAAACATGTTTTGTGCAAAACAATATTGAACAGTCTTCACCCGAATTTTCTGGATATATTGATAGGCAACCTACAGTTGTCTGATTCATGGCATCCTTTTGGGAACAATGTGTCCACTTCATGATCTGCCATGGGCCATCACAGAGAAGCGCTTTGTGTTTGGGTGTGGCACCACCTGCAATGAAGCTGCTTCTTCAAATAGAAGGCAGACAATTGGGAGAACCTTCCTTTAAGTCAAGTGTCTGTCTTATGTTAACTATCTTTCCATGTTTTCTGTCTTCCATCTCCTTCTCCTTCACCTCCAATCTCTGTCCAAGGGTCAAGTCTTCGTTATGCCACCCTCTGGTGTCAGCACGATTTCAGTATCAAATTTCCCATGTTTGGTTGTGTACCAGATATTTCTGGAGAGCTGGGGAAAGTTACAGATTTTTAACGACCCATCCTGAGCTGCGGCACAGAATACTTTCCCTATCTTCCCCTTCTTTGCACGCTCAGGAATACTCTCGGATTATAAAATTTATTCTCCAGGTTTTCCAAATTATATATCAATTGGTGTCGAATCAGTTACCCAAGAATGTATTGGTCCAATTAATCTAAATTCTACATCATACATGTTGTCCCAATGTTAAGTAATTATTAATGTATCACCATTGTCCGTGAGAATGTCACCCATTATCTGTAGTCTAGAATCTAGCAGTAACAACACTGACCACTGAGGACTTTACCAGTATAACTTAGTTATTCTTTAATATAAGCTCACACCAACAGAGACAGGCTAACAAACCTGTCTATTTTGTTCCAGGTTGTTGTAGTAAAGCAACCTATACTGTACATATCTAACAGCAAATATTTACTTCTCGTAGTTCCCGAGGCTGAGGAGCCTTAGAAGAGGTTACCAGGAGATGCGTTTTCTGCTTTGAATCCCTGTCCTGTCTTATATTAAATATCACAAAAGGCGAGCAACAGAGGCCAGCATGGAAAGAAAGCTGACTTGTGACACCTTCTGAATATGCAGGGTTTTTAGAAGTAAAGGCATTGAGATCATGATTAGACCTTGAGGTGCAAGGAAGAACGGCAGAGAGAAGGATGGAGAACAAAACGCAATCGAGCCTTAGTGGGAAGGAGACATTCTCCTTTGAAACTTGGAGAGAAGATTCATTAAGGACAGGATAAGGACAAAGATGTCAGAGATTATCCGACTGCTGTGACAGGATGCTGTTAGCAGAGAAGTGGGAGGAGTCTCTTCAAAGAGCAGCCCTCAGCAAACCTCCCTGAGCCGACCTCCCTGAGGAGTCTCTGGACCAGACCCGAGAACAAGCGAAAATTTAACTTTTTTTTTTTTTTAACCTTTTTGAGGTGGTGGCTGGAAATTTCATATCACATGACTTGCTCCAATATAGCCTACGTGACAAAAGGCATGGAAGAGCAAGGGACTATAAATTAAGGGCTGCTGATTCATGGCACAGACTACTTCCTGACGCCCTGTCCTAAACAGAGCTGGAGGGAGGGATATGGCCTAATTCTTTCAGGCTGTGAGATCTGAGACCAGATCATGGCGTAAACACACAGGCCTGTGTTCTACAGTTTCCAGTCAGTTACCCTCTCCCTGTATCTTCACTCAGTGCTGTGGTTTGAATGAGAATGCCCCCCCCCAAAGATACTGGCATTTGAATGCTTGGTCTCTGGTTAGTGGCACAGTATGGGAAGGCTTAGGAGACACAGACTTCTAGGGGAAGTAAGCCACTGGGGGTGCTTTGAGAGTTTAATGACTCTTGCCAGTTTGAGTTCACCCTTTCTGTTTCCTGCTTGTGTTCGAGATGTGGCCTCTCAGATGATCTTATTGCCATGTCTGGTGCTTGCTGCCATTTTTCCCTACCATGACTGACTCTTTGGAACTGTAACCCAAATAAATACTTCCATCTATAAGTTGTCGTGTTCATAGGATTTTATCGCACCCATAGAAAAACAAATTGAGGTAATCAGTGTTAGAAATGCAAGTGAAAACCCAAATGAGAAGCCTATACACATCTGAGAAAGAATGAAAATTACGAAGCACTTTAATACCCCACCATGCTGGCAAAAATGCAGAACAATTGGAGATGTCTTGCATTAATTAAGGAATATATAACAATTTAACCACTTTGAAAGACTCTTCACCTGTTACATTTCCTCTACAGCCCATTAATTTCATTACTTTTAAATCATTCAAGAAAAAATGGAAATATACTTTCACAGAATGATGCCATCTTTATAGCGATAAACTAACAGGATTTTCACAAATGTTCATGGACTTGGAGATTGGAAACTTATGAAATATGGTATATGCATACTGCACAGTGAATACATGCAGTAAGAGGAGAAATTCCACGGGAGAATTTTGTCATACGTCTCACAGACATGATGCAGAAAACAAGACATAAAGGAGTAGAAGTTGAAATTTGGTAAAAATAATTGATGGTTAAAAATGTAATAACACATGGCAATAAAAATCAGAACAATGCTGTGTATCTTAATTGGAATATGAGATTTCTAGGTCAGTATATTGGCTGGTTCCTATTTATGACACGTCTGTAGTAAGGAGGCCGCTTGTTTGTTCCAGCTGCCCAGAACCAAAATAACCACACAGAAACTGTATTAATTAAATCACTGCTTGGCCCATTAGCTCTAGCTTCTTATTGGCTAACTCTTACATATTAATTTAACCCATTTCTATTAATCTGTGTATTGCCATGTGGCTGTGGCTTACCAGCAAGACTCCAACTGTTGTCTGTCTCTGGTGGGGCTACATGGCTTCTCTCTTGCGACACACATTCCTTGTCCAGCAAGAAGGAACGATCACAAAATCAAGAATCCTTCTCAATCACAATTTATTGGAGCACTCGATTGAAAAGGGGAATGGGGAAAAGGGATGACGAGAGAGAGCGAAAAACCCAAAGGCAGCTGCTTTTCTAGGGTGAGAGGCTCGAATGCTGATTGGTTGATGCCATTCTGCTAGGGCCCAAGGCCACAGGACAGGTCAGGGAACCAAGTCTCTGAAATGCAAAACAAGGCCCCAAGCACACTGGCCTGCAGGGCAGCATCAAAGGATTTGTATACCTCCAGGCTGTAGGACCGCTGGCACTATCTCGCCAAGGCGACATCCTGGTGGCTCCTTACACTCTCTGACTCTGCCTTTCTTTCTCCCAGCATTCTGTTTAGTTTTCCCCACCTACCTCTATTTTCTTCACAGGACTAACACAGTTTTTTTTTTTTTATTAACCAATGGTATTCACAACATACAGAGGGGAATCCCACATCACATGTCAATTATACATTAGTAATAAGTGTAAAACAAAACGTTCATGGGGTACATTCAAACTACAAGGATATATATGTAAGAACCTTAGTGTACCACGATCTCAGCTTACAAGCTGCTAATATCTCCAGAGACAAACTACTCAGGTAGTAGGAAAGAGTGCAAAATACAGAAAAGGTGAGTCTGCTATACAGGCCTGTGAGCTGACTTCAGTTAGGGACCAAGACATTTTTAAAAGATTTATTTATTTGTATCTTATGTGTTTGGATGTTTGCCTGCATATATATCTGTGCTCTGCATGCATATAGTGCCCTCAAAGGCAAGAAGCAGTCAAAGAATCCCCAGGAGCTTGAGTTCTAGAATTCTTATCTGCATGGAGATGATGAGAATGAACCTGGGTCCTCTGCAACAGCAAGAGGTCCTGACTACTCAGGCATCTCTTCAGCCTCCCAAAAACAATTCTTTTTTTGCTTATTACTGGAGACAGGGTCTCTTTATGTAGCCCTGCACGTCTCATAATTTTTTTTTTTTTTGTAGACAGTGTTGTCCACAAACTCATAGAGATCTGCCTGCTGTTGATTCCTCAAGTGCTGGGATTAAAGGTGTGCGCCATCACACTTGGCTAGCAAAGACAACTCTTAATGAAATTATGGAGACAAAACCAGTGAAACAAATATCCAGAACTCAATTTTTCTTTTAGCATATACTATTTTTTTTCAGTGTTCAAAAGTAGACTCAGAGCCTTGTACTTGCTAGACAAGCATTCAAGCACTGACTCATACCCTCGAACTTTGCTTTTTTGTATATAGCTCACCAAAGTATCATTTATCTATAATTATAATAATGGTGGCTTGGCTAAAAGACTCTCCACACTAAGAGTGACCTAAGTGAATTGAGGACATAGGAAAGGAAATGAATATAATTGCTGAAAATAATTTGTGCTGCATGGCCGCAAATGAGAATATGATAGCATGAAAGATGGTGCAATTTTGGTTGACTCAGTCAAACATCATGACTGGAAGAATCAAAGGATTGCTCAAGCCACCATTAGAAAAGGTGTTTTGCTGCTAGATTACAGAGGGCTTTCAATTAATGACAGCAAAATGTCAAAGGCATATCCAGGGGAATAAATGCTAAGAAGACACGATGTACAAAATGATCGAAGAAGACAAACTCAAGGAACTGAAAAACTAGGAAGATGAAGAAAACATCTGCTTTCATATGTATGGGTGTGTGTGTGTGTGTGTGTGTGTACATCATATTACTATATAATATGTTATATAAACTATATAATCTATATAATGCATTATGATAAATAATAATTTATGGGAGGGGCTGAGGATGTACCTCTCTGGTGGAATGTTGGCCTAGTATGTGCCACACTGGGTTCAATACCCTATAATACCAAGTCAACAATGGTCCAAAGAGAAATATGATGACAGATCAGAAATATGATGAACGGCATGAAAATATGATGACCTGCATTTGGTCCCCAACACTCACCTAAAAAGTCAGAAATGTTTGCTTTGCTTATAATTGCAGTGCTGGGGTAATAGTGAGATAGGGATAGTGAGGGCTGTATTCCAGGCACTAGGAAAGCAAGAGACATAACAAAAACAACAAAATTACAGGTATATAAGACAACTGTCTTGAGCTGCCATTTTTAAAATTCTGAAACCTGGACAATAAAACGCTCCTCAAAACAGTGGCTGAATGTGTTTGAGATGGCACGTCTCAGGAGCATTCTAGGCATCACACAAAGAGATAGGCTGCATAATGATGACATTAAACAACCTCTTCATCTACAGAAAAAAATCAAATTGCAGCAATGGCACTTGAGATACTTTGACCATGTTATGAGAATGACTGATGGCAGATTCCTGAAGAGAGCACTGCTTGGAGGAGTACACTGGATAAGGTGAAGAAGAAGGCCCCCAAAACACTGGATAGACATCATAAAGGAAGACTATGAAACCTTGGGTATGGCAATAGTGCAAGCATCTAGGACTGCCCAGGATAGGAACAACTGGAGAACCGCCATAAACCAGCTGCCCATGCATGTTTAAGCGTTTTGGGGTCATAAACGAATGAGTGATGGAAATAGTGAGGTGCAGATTCCTGGGACAATCTGGCCGGTCAGCTTAGCCCAGTTGGTAAGCACCAGGTACCAGGGAGGAAGACTCTGTTTCAAAAAACAAGGTGTTTGCCACTTGAAGGTGATATCCAAAGTTGACCTCTGGCCTTCACATATATATGTATGCACATCCATAAACACAAACATGCACACATGCACACACATGTGCATGTACATGCACAAGAAAAACAAAGAGAAATTACAGCTTAATGGAGAAAATTAGAGACAGAGCTGGATTCTGAAATCTGCAGAACAATGGGGCTGGAGTTCTGGATAAAGCCTTAGGGCATGGGCAAAGAGGAGTTGTAACACGAGGGCCGGCTTATTGGGGTTTCTGTCCTGCCCGGTACCCCACAGCTGGCAAGTCCCAAAGAAAATCACAGAGTCTACATTAGGTTATAAACTGATTGGCTCATTAGCTCAGGCTTCTTGTTATCTATTATTGCTTATATTAACCCATTATTCTGTTCTATGTTAGCCATATGGCTTGGTACCTTTTTCAGCTGTCAGCTTACATGTTGCTTCTTCGGTGGTCTGGGCAGGAATGGCAGAGGGAGCTTCCTGCTTCCCAGAATTCTCCCATTCTCTTTGCTCCACCTCTACCTCCTGTCTGGTTTTCCCACCTATACTTCCTGCCTGGCCAATCAGCATTTATTTAAAATATGATTGACAGAATACAGACAATTCTCCCACATCAAGGAGTAGATATTATAGCCTGCTCTTAGTGTGAGTCATCCTTGAAGCTTTTATCTCCCTTGGCCCCTGGAGTCAGGAGTCACTGAGTCCTGTCAATCTATTCATCTCCTCAACAATAGTTCCTCTTTAATCGCCAACAGTTTTTTTTTAATTCATTTCTCCCTGCTTTAAAACATTAGTTTTCTAATTGGTCTCACAGTATCTATTCTTGTCAGTCTAGAATCTTCTTTGCTGCTGCTGAACCTCCCTCAGTAAATTTTGTCACGTCTCTTGAGCCCACTCACCTTCAAAGACACCATTTACAAACCTTCCACAGCCTTAGGAGGATTAAGTTGACCTGGCCTCAGGTCACCATTTCAGTGAAAACTTAGTTCAAAAATCACCAGCCTAAGGAAAGCAGGTTCAACACTTCCCAAATTAGGTTTGTATGTGCACATGTATCCACACACACCCATACATAGATAGTATGTGCATGTGTACACATGAATATATATGAAGTACTTTGTTAGATTGGCTAACACATGTAGAGGCTGGATAGTCCCATATAGTATGTGCATGTGTACACATGAATATATATGAAGTACTTTGTTAGATTGGCTAACACATGTAGAGGCTGGATAGTCCCATAATGACCATCTACAGACTGAAGAGACAAAAAACATTAGGATCTGCTTTGTCTATGAAGCTAGACATCTCAGAAAAAGGGGATTCAATGATAATAGAGCAGCAAAGGATAAACACTCAGAAACCCCCTGGAGAGCTGCTTGTAAAAGTTAAGGTCAAAGCCAAAGAGGCAGCAATATGATGTCCACAGACTGTGGCAGCAGCAGCAAAAACAAAACAAGAACAAATAGCTCAAGAATAGGTAAGCAAATAAATGGATGAGAGCTCCTCTTTTCTGAGTTTTGCTATATCTGGGTCCCCAGGCCTATGTATCTGCCTGCCTGTCTATCTACCTACCTACCTATCTATCTATCTATCTATCTATCTATCTATCTATCTATCTATCTATCTATCTATCTACCTACCTACCTACCTACCTACCTACCTACCTACCTACCTATCTATCTATCTATCTATCTATCTATCTATCTATCTATCTATCTATCTATCTATCTATCTACCTACCTACCTACCTATCTATCTATCTATCTATCTATCTATCTATCTATCTATCTACCTACCTATCTATCTACCTATCTATCTATCTATATCTATCTAATATCTTTATTATCTTTATCTTTATCTATCATATTTGTTCTCTCTCTTTCTGTCTCTCTCTCTCTCTTTCTTCAGATTATGTCTTTAAGTGAAGAAAACAAAGTTATCTATAGTATGGTACATGTAATACTGTTAGGTAAGAAATGGGATATAAGGAAATATACCTATTTTTATTTATCTGTGATAAAAAGAACTATGGGTGTGATTAAATTATGAGTTGATGACTGGTTGCAAACAGGGATGGAGGGAATAAGAGGGAAAGAATGGGGGACTGAAAATGGGCAGCCAGGATGAGCAGGGACAATTATCGGATGCCTTGTGTGTTCCTTGTATTTATAATTGCAAAAATATAAATATTTTCTTATAAAATAATATTAACTAGTATGCAGCAGACACCCAAACAGAGTACAAACAAGATCCAATGATCTAGCTGCACTAAAAATGAAAACCTCAACCATGGCAAATGGACCAAAAAGGAAAGAAAAGAAGAAATACAAAAATCAGTGGAAGACAGAATACCAATTTTGTGATGAGTAACTTTTTACTGAAGTGGTTTGCACTTTGGAAGAACAATGGATAAAGGTGTAAACAGTATTAATTAGCCTCCATGCTGGGCACACGGGTTACCTTCAACATATTATTTAAGACCCAAACTAAAGAACTGTATTGTGCACACTTTTTGGGGCAAAGAACCTTTTTCACAAGGGTGTATGCTAAGAATCCTGATCCTGCTTCATATGTTCCCTAAGACTATGCAAGCAAGTAAACTGTAGATAGTGAAAGCAGGTTTCCCTATCTGAGAGCGGAGTAACCAAGGCTGAAAGCAGAAAACTACACTGCATGCAAGGGACTAGAATCGAAGCATCATTGTAATTCAGTATACACTGGTTCTAGATCCACTTGTGTGCACACAGTCAATAGAAAATTAGGCATAGAAGTATGAGTATGCATTCGTGAGTGTATTTCCTAGCCTTGTCACTTTGAAAGACAGAGCAGATGGAGACATTACATCCACAATTTGGACTCTATTTACCAGCTTTCAATAAATGTTTGAAACCAGGCCTGATGAAGTGCATGGTTCACACACAAATGCGCGCGCATGCACACACACACACACACACACACACACACACACACACAAAAGAAAAAAAACACAAGATAAACCTAGAAAAGGTACCTAGAAATGATGTTGACATATAGAAAAGACTAGAAGTTCAAGACAAGAGGTTCCAACAGGACTTCTTGATGGACAAACCAGGGAAATAAGGAAAACTAAGAAAGTGAACTATAACTTGTTTTTACTTTTTACTCTTTGAGGGACCTGTCACCCAGTCCACAAATAAATACACATGGAGACTTACTCTTTCTTGTTTACAAATGTCTAGCCTTAGGCTGGCTTATTTCTAGACAGCTTTTCTCTACTTAATTTATCCCATATACCTTTTGCTTCTGGTCTTTTATCTTTCTGTATTTCATATACCTTTCTTTACTTTTTACTCCATGACTGGCTGTGTAGCTGGGTGACTGGCCTCTGACGTCCTCCTCTTCTTCTTTTCTTGCTTCTTAATCTCCCCTTTCTCCTTCCATTTATTCTCTCTGCCTGCCAGTCCTGCCTATTTTTTCTCCTGCCTTGAAAATTACCATTCAGTTTCTTATTAGGCCAATCAGGTATTTTAGACAAGGCAAAATAACACAGCTTCACAGAGTTAAAAAAAAAGCAACAAAAGAAGGCCACAGATCTTGGAATCATTAAACAAATGTTCCACAGCATAAGCAATTGCAGCACATCTTAATATAATATTCCAAGACAATAACTCATAGAGATAGATATGCATACATTCCTACTGACACAGACAGATAACTGAACAAATAAGAAAATGTGGAAGAAAGGACAGTAGAGTTTGGAGTTACAGTAGAATTGCAAAACTAAGTGTGGAAGGGGTGACAGACATGCAGCATTGCCATTTGATAATGCCAGAGAAAAATTGTCTTGAGGAAGACTAGATGGATGCTAAAACTAATGTGCAATAATGCAATTCAAAACACAGCGTTGTATAATCTCAGGCCAAGCAGTATGTGGAGAAACTTGACAGACACCGGTATGATTCCATTTAGCACCATGAAGAGTGTGTGCACTGACATCCTATATTTCCTGATGCGACCGACCTAGAAACTGTGGACTCATTTCCGTGATGTTCTTTCCACAAGCATGCAGCTCTCATCTAACCGTGATAGATCACCAGACAAACTCAAAAAGTATTCAACGCCACAACCGACTATGTTCTTCCAAATTGTCAAAGTCATTAAAGACCAGGTGTGCCTGAGGCACTGTCCAGTATTTCAGCAGACTGTGGAGACCAGATAATTGAAGGCAGTGTGGAGGGCAGGTAAGGGCCTAAAGAGCAAGGCTTTACTCAGGTTTTGGAGCAACAGATGGAGCTGTTAATTGAACAGGAGCTGGTGAGTAACCGGGAGTGCTTTATTGACCGCAGAACTTAGGTGCCTCTCCTCTATTTATTTGACAATGACATTTGTCAAGGCATAATTTATGTCTGTTTTCCCTCGTATGTCAACTCTGTGAAGACAGGTAAGGATCATAGATATCTTGTTTACAACATCGTGAAAGTGTTCAGTACATTGCCTTGTAGACACTAGTATTCAATAAACATGCTTGAGAGGAAGAACCTTAACCTAACTCTGACCAAGCCTGTGGGAGCAGCATTATGCTTTCTCTTTGTTCTGAACAACTATGCTGTTGGGTGGCTCTGTCCATCTCTTCGTTCATTGTGTCGCTCTCCTCTAAACTGCACATATTGTCAATCTTTTCGTGACCATTCCTTAGGGTTTAAAGGCTAACCAGGACCCGAAGTCCACTTCCTTCCCTGCAAGTCTGTATTCTGGATTTGTACTCCCTTCTCTTGAGGCTTGATGCCCTACATAGTACAGATGGTGAGTACGACTAACTCAGGGATCTTTGGCTTTATTCAGGTGGATTTCAAAGATAGGCTGGGTGGCCGTGTTCTTACCTTTGGTTCCCCTGAGTTCTAGATTTTTGGATTTCCAACTCCAGAGGCCTGTGATTCTATGCTTGGAGAGGTAAAGGCTTATTGGTCTGAACTTTCAGAGCTAGAGGCTTATTGATCCAGAAGCACAGTGCATCTTACTTAGTGATTCTATCGTTTGTTAATCTCAATATAAATCCATATATTCATCTTCCTTGAGTTATAACCTAATATTGTTATTATTTTGTTTTCCCCACTTTCTCAGGTCTTGCCGTTGAGAGGCCTTTCAGGTTGCCTTCTAGTCTTTTCAGAGGCATGCTGTTCTGGCCAGTAGCACAATGTATGGCTTCTGAGTTTCAGGTGTCGGGACCCATGACTTCTGAAGCCCTCACCGCTTTTCGGAGCTCTCCCAGTGACTAAAGCTTGCAGTCCTTGTCGCCTTGACTGTGATCTCTGCTTGTCACAGCCCCTTCTTCCACAAGCTCAGCTTCTTTTCAGTTTCTGTTCTCATTTGGAATCGTGATCACAACGGTCTGTAGTGGGAATGGAGGCACTCTTCCATCTAATTTTTGCTGCCACTGTCCAAGCATAAAGCTGCAAGTCTGATCTTTGTAATCTACTCAGCCTGCTCTCCCTGTAAGTTCCATAAATAGGCAAATTACCATTAGTCAGAAGCCTTTATTAGGGCTTAAAGGTACAATAGTGGGGATAGTACATGGATGTGTAGCCTCCAGGACCAATAGGAAAGGGCAATAGGCTGTTCACACAACCAGAAGAGGCAGGCTGCTGTGTGCATTGCAATTTCACCAATCACAGTAGAGCATCCACTTCCACCAATACAATCCCTACATCAGGACCAATCGTAAGCCCCACAGCCGTGAAATCTTCTGACAGTCACGAGTATGCTGCTGAGCCTCTAAGAGGAAGAACCCTTCCTCTTTCTAACCTAGTCAAGGAGTATGACAGTCTGGAGCAACCAGGGCCTTCTAGAACACCAGCAGCTAGAAATACCGTCAATAGATTGATGAGGCTCGGTGCTAGCTTGGGTGTTTGGGTTGGATTAAGACCTTCTGTCACAGAGGTGGGTGGTTTGGGCAGCAGCCATGATTATAGTTGGGGTGACTTCCTCATGGCATCAGAGTAGTCTGAAGGGCAGGTGGTTAGTCCAGCCAGTGGTCAGAGAGGATGCTCAATTACCCCCTTCCTGCTCAAAGTGATTAGGTACAAAGGCTAGGATATGACAATTGTCAACAGGGCACACAAAAGTCTGACCCCCAAGATTTTAGCTTGCTTAAAGAACGAGTGAGCATTTAAAATTATTAATAATAAAGTCCCAACAATAATAGAAAGATTTTTAGCAGAACTAAATAGCTCTTTACTCCTTGTTATACCCTTGGGAGGTGGGGCGGTGCAACCTGTATATGGCAATATGGCACTTCTATTGAACTTGTCCATATTGGGTTTCATAGTCTAAGCTGATGAGGATGATTGACCAGGCTTTTTCCTCAAGAGGGCACCAGGTCTCATTACAGATGGTTGTGAGCTCTCGTGTGGTTGCTGGGAATTAAACTCAGGACCTTTTGAAGAGCAGGCAGTGCTCTTAACCACTGAGCCATCTTTCCAACTCCCCCTCCCTCCGTTTTAAAATACCCTTGGGAGAGCTAGTTTCTCTGATTTTTCTCAAAGACATTTTAGGTCAAGGTTTTCCACTTACATTTAAATATTTTCTTATTGGCATTGTGATTTTTAATAGCTAGAGTGCTTTTTTTTTTGCATGTCTTTTTTTCATTAAAGTAAGTTTTCACTACCAAAAAGTATACATAAATAATACTGGTGAAAATCCATTTGCTCCATCTGGCTGGGGAGGTGGAAGGGGATGTCTTGGGAGGATGCAAATCCTCTCCGCCTGCCTAGTCCTCCCAGTCAACGCCCTACCCAGGAAGCTTTCGCAGTGCTCCCTTCTAGTTCACGGCTTGGCATCTTTGTTGTCATGTGTCTTGCGTGTCCCTAGACTAGAAGACATGGTAACTACCTTGTGAGACTCACAGCCTGGCACAAAACCTCCACCTGGTGCCTTCCATCACAAACATGGGGCAGGACCTCCATGTCCCGCGCTACCTTCTCGCCAGCAAGAACGACGCGGGGCACTTAGGATCCTTCTGCAGTAAAGCTTGAATGCGTCTTGAGAGGGAGAGCATCAGCTTCCAAAGCAGAGACCCAGAATGAGGGGAACCCAGCCCTTATAAAGGAAACAGTCCTCGCTTCTGATGTGTCACTCTTGGATTGGTCCGCTGCCCATTATCCCAGATGATGCCTCGGGAGTAGGCAGGGACGCAGCGGTAGAGAGTTACCAAGCACGTGCGCTGGGATTAAAGGCATGTGCTACATCACCTTGAACTCACAGAGGTCTGCCTGTCTCTGCCCCCCAGGCATCGGGACCAAAGGCGTGTACTACCACGCCTTGAGGTTGCAGAGGTCAATCTGCCTCTGCCGCCCAGGCATCAGGACTAAAGGCGTGTACCGCCACACCTTGAGGTCACAGAGGTCAATCTCTACCTTTGTTCCTAGAAGCAATGGAGAATGTGGTCCGGCCCTCCACACCTCCACACCTGTCCTCACACCTGAGCTGTGCTAACGGAGCTCTTGTCCTATCCAAGGGGGCTGTGCAGGGACAGCAGACAGGAAGCCATGGAGGAGGACGCTGTTACAGGTTTCCAAGGGCAGAGGAAGAGTGAGTCCATGGTGAGTGGTCGCACCGAGGCAGGACGTGGGACCAGAGCAACTCAACTGTGCCCCAGACAACATGCAGTCAGAGTCTCTCAGTGCCTTCTTTAACAAAACAGGAATCTGCTACCTGTCCAAACACAACGTAAGCATGCTCTAAAGCAAACCTCCTCCCACCTCCAATTCCATGGCCTACAACTATGTTTTTCCAGTTGATGACAGACTTACTCAGATCCCCGTAAGAAAGTAAAGGCTGCTTTGATACCAGAAAAATACTCTCCTCCGCTAAAGAGTTGCAGTGCTCTGGCTAGAGGCTGTAGCCAGCTGGCCCTTGGTGGGAGCATCCTGCCCTCTGCTGGATCTGGCTAGAAAAATGAGTCTGCATTGCCTTATCAAGAATTAATTAAGGCTGGAAGCATTGAGGTTTATCTGAAAATAAATATTTGCTTGCATGCTGATGAGGTTTTAATTAATCAGGGGATGCATTCCTTATGTGATGGCTTCGTTCTCAGAGGATTTCCAGGTAGTCGAGACAAACATCTATGTGCATCAAATGCATTCCGCCCTGCATGATAAACACCCTACGCCATCATTCCCAGAGATATGTAAACAATCAAAACTGAATCTCTAATGGTTTTTAAAGTAGTCACATAGGGTTGTGATATGGCAGGAAAAGCCCCAGGAGAGCTGGGGTTGATGAACTAATTCCCTGAGGTGTTAAAGCTCTCTGGGCCTCAGCCTGTCTGGAATAAGAGGTGGAGCTGCGATAAAATGCTGCCGTGGGGGCCCCCAAAACACCTTAGCGTTTCCCCACGCTCAAGGCAAGTGTGGAGTTTAATTGCAGCACACCTGCGCCTATGACGCACAGTTCACACAGGGAGCTAAGGGCTCCGTGTTAACAGCATGGGGAACTAGTAATATCCTAAAATTCAGCTTGGGTAAAACAGATTCAGATGCTAATAAAAGCCTAGAGACTAAAATGACTCCTTCTAACATGGTACTCTGTATCGATCAGCCACCGCCGACCGTGTTGTCCTAGACAATCCGTACACACATATCTACTTCTCGCTTTTATTTAAAATCGGTGAAATCAGCACAAAGAATCATCTTTTACAGTAGCCAATCTCTCCCAAGACTGTCCTTTCCCCTGTCTCAGTCCTCCTTGGGCTTTCTCTCTGCTCTCTTTTTGACTTTAAACCCAGAAAGAAGTGGCTTCAGTTGGCACTCCCAGTGCCGTGGGACACTTAGCTGTTCCTCACGGTCCAGCACCAGCCCCACGGGTGTGTTTTTTTCAGTGCCGTCACTATAACAAGAATAGACAGCAGGTTGCCTAGCTCGTGAGCTGCTGGCCACCTTAGGGGTAGCGAGCAACTGGCGGTGATGAGATTAATTCAGTCATTCTTTGATAAAAAGCAACAGATCTGTTTGTAACTTGATTTGTGTGGCTGATTTTGTTGTCTACATTGGCAGTTCTGCTTAATAAAAGCTTTCTTAGAATCGCTCCGGACTGCCCAACTGAAGGGTAAGTACGTACAATTGACCACCTTGCCTGTCTCAGCAAGGGCTATATTGGTGTGCTCTAGAGAGTCCAAGTTCAACATAGTTTTTACAGTAGTTGTTGAAGACAGAGAAATGATACACTCAACATATAAAATGTGGAGTTCCCAGATAGGTATCTTTTATGTAAATAAATATACAATAGACTGTTGATAAGGGAACTAGGGAGGAAATAAGCTGATATGTGAGTCCCCTATGTATCCTGTGATGATTACCATTAATGAATAAAGAAACTGTTTTGGACCTATAGCAAGGCGGAATTTAGCTAGGTGGGGAAACTAAACTGAATGCTGGGAGAAAGAAGGGCAGAGTCAGAGAGAAACCATGTAGTCCCGTCAGAGACAGATGCTGGACGAAACTTTACTCCATAAGCCACAGCCACGTGGCATTACACAGATTAATGGAGATGGGTTAGTTTAGGATATGAGTTAGCCAGAAATACACTAGAGTCATTGACCAAGCAGTATTTTAAATAATACAGTTTCTGTGTGATAATTTCAGGGCTGAGCAGCTGGGAACCACCAAGAGGCCTCCTTAAACAATAATCAGAAGGCATCTTAAAATATTTTTTTTCTGAATGCTATTGTTTACCAATTCTGATACATGTTTATGCAGAGCATATATTTATGAGACATAATGCAGGATTATACTATATCTTTACAATGTTTAATGATCTGATTGGAATGACTGACATACTTATTTACTCATTTATTATTCCTTTGAGTTGATAACTTTCCAAATCCTTTCCATTATGTGTTTTGAGTGATGCAATCAGATGACATCAAATAGTATTCCTGCTCTGTTATCAAATGATAGAATTACTCCCCTTGAACAACCGAACCCCGCACCATTCACCTCCTGCTTCTCCCAGGCTCACTTTAATTTCCAGGCTTTATTACCTACAGATACTTTTTTTCCCAGATTTGTTTGCGTATACTATACTTATCACCTATCTCTGGCTTATTTCCCTGCATATAATGTCCCCTGGTTTCATTGGTGTCTTTGCAAATGGCAGAGCTTTGTTCTTTTTGTTGCTGTTGAATAACACTGCATTGTGTGTACACACCGCACTTTCTTTATTCATTCATCTGTTGGTGGCAACCGTGGCTGATTCTGTTTCTTGGCTCCTTGGCATGCTGATTTCATTTCCTTATTTTCTTTGGATATATACCCAGTAGTGGGATTGCTGGGTCATGCGAGAGTTCTATTTCTGGCTTTTCTGAGGAAGTTCCATAGCGTTTTCCACAATAGCTTTACAAGTTTACATTCCCTCTAACAGTGTGGACGAGGTCCCCTCTCTCCTCTTCTTGACCAGCTTTTGTTTTCAATGCCTTCTTGGTTTGTCAATTGAACTTCAATTGCACTTTGAGAATGGTAGTTTCTATGTCAACAAAGGGTGTGTGTGTGTGTGTGTGTGCGTGTGTGTGTGTGTGTGTGTGTGTGATCTTAAATGACGGATCAATATTTTACTTTCTTGGTGTGTTATCTAGTCAGGCAAGCACTTATCAGGGAGAAAAGAGCACTTGTGAATGGTATTACACTGTCTTTTGACTTTTAAAATACATCTAAGTTTCTGCCAGAGATCCGCAGCAATCTCTTTGATTGCTGATAACTGAGCTGTGCTGTTGACTCCCTGAATGCAAGAGAATCCTAGCCTTGTATTGATCAGTAAAGACATCAGGGAGAATCCCTTTTTATTCAATAGAAGGTCATGTATTCCGAAAAGGAACACCAGCCCCTTTGTCCTGCTCACCTCACATTAGCCATACACTTTGTGTGCAGTTTATTGTCTGAGGACAATTTAGAAATGGTCTCCGTCATTTTCTATACCTCAATTGCTATTTTGTGACATAAAGTAGCAGGAAGAGTCCCGAGGACAAAGGCTGTGCTTCACCAATCCTGTTGGCTTATCTGGTTCAACAGAAATGTAGGTTATTTATGTAAACAGCTCAGCATAGCAACGACGACCTGAATTCTTGTCTCCTATAGCAATCCCACAAGCACTGAAAGAAACAAAGACTATCCATTCTAAACCTCTGTTTACGACTTCTTAAGAGGAAGCATTCCAAATTTGTATTTCTCAATTTTTGTAGTTGTAATGAGATTTACAGAAAATTTAAATACTTTTCTCCTGTGCTTGCTCAGCACTCAGCACATTAAGAACATTCTAGAGAACGGAGCACATTTTATTAAACGGCTTGACCAAAATAAAATGGAAATAAGACTAATAAGTCATATTTTGATACTTACTGACACGGGCAGACAAGCAAAGGAACCAGGAACTATCTGAAAACCCCCAGGAGTCCTTTTACCCTCAGTGCCCTGCACACAGTAGGGGCTCAGTAAATATTGAGAAATAAGGAAGCAACAGTGTGGCCCTTTTAACGAGTTGGCTTGCAGTTGCTATCTTAAGGGCGTTTTCAAGTAACAGTTACTTCATGACTACTTAGCCTCACGGGTTAATGTTTACAAAGTGCTTTGAACTTCTTGGAAAAAAAAAAGAATGTTTTGGTTGGCACCGGACCATACTTGCCAAGGTACACGAATTCCTCCCGTTTCCATCCTCCAGCTGCCAGGATTGTGCCCTCCCTCTACACAAGGCTGGGCTCTCCCATTAATCCAGTCTTTCCTGCCTCCTGTAGACTGCTCCCGGCACAGGTAGGTTCGACAGGGTGGGAACGGAGTAAACTTTTCACAGATTCTTTAAGGACTCAGGGGAAAGCCTGGAGAAGTGGAAATAAGGGGTTTTTATTGACGTTTATTAGAGAGATCGGTGTCAAGAGGGGTGCAGGAGCCTGGTAGGCCGTGGGAGAAGCTATGGAATGCACACTCTTCCATGAGGCAGCATCAAGCTCAGTCCAGCCGGACAAACAACAGAGGTGTAGAGACAGTATACGCCAAAGTTGCCTCTGTGGGTTTTAAGTGGATTACACATATGCCCTGACGAATGTCTGGATCTTAGTTCTGTTATAAAGTACTTAAAAGCTAGATCTCTTTTATATGGCAAGACTTCTATCTATTATAATTTCTTTCCCTACAGTTTTCACTCTTCATGTTTCATGACTGCAAACAGCAGTGTGTAAGTCTGCATATGGTCGGCTAAGGTGGTCGTGGTTCCTTACCTGTTTGCCACCACCTGAAAACACACTGTCTTAGGTTTAGGAAGGTGACGATTACAAAGGTGACATGTCCTTTGGTGGGCAAAGCTATGGTTTCTACGGAGAATGGATGCCCATCGGAGTAATTTCAAACAAAAGAGGTTTTGAACCCAGAGGTTGTGACAGATTAAGTTTCAGCTAATGACACACAGTAAAGCTTTCAAAGCAGTGCAGTTGCTGGCTGCAGATAAATAGAACGGCTCCCTGTGGAAGAGCTTGCTTTAAAGGCAGCAACAACGCCTATTTTCTGCATTGAAGGCACTTGTTTTCTAACGCAGACCGTGAGGTTCTCTGTGTGGGTGGAAATTTTCCATAATACATATTTATACCATAACTGCTGTCCATGTGGCGCATTTGCTCTCTCGAAACTGTTTCTAAGGACTGGAAATGAATGTCATGTGGGCAAAAACCAACATGGTATTCTGTTAAAGCGACAGACCACCAAAAAAAAAAAAATGATGCTTGCTCTGCTTCAAGGAAAAACTCAGGTAAGTCTGTCTGGCTTTAACTGAATGCTACAAAGTTAACTAGAAGCAGGTCTTTAGATTAAAAAAAATATATAAACACAAACTTCCTTCTAACTGGGACACATTCATTCTATACCTGAAAAACAGAAACACATAAAGTAAAATTTGTACATAGAGGGTAATAAGCAGCTCTGGCGTTCTAAAAGCTCCCTGTCCACATGAAAAAAAGCCACGAGAAAAACATCTGCTTGGGAGGCACCTCAGATAGGAAATGCTTTCTCTCCCCCTTGATTCATCAGTGAGCAAATTCCCTATTTGGACAGGACTGCGGACTCGCATAGGCAGCATTGACTTTTTTGTTTATTTATTTTCTGTCTATTTATGATGCTAGTCCCCCCTGTGAAAGAATAGATGGGCTATCCTTGAGGGAAAATGAGGTGGGTAGAAGGAGCTAGGGCCAGACTCTTGCCTTTTCTCTCTGTAAGTGTCTCGTGGCATTGCAGGGGGCTGTGAATTCCCATGGATGGAGTTGACCTAGACCTCATTGGTTCTGGCTTTGAGAGCAGGAGGTGAGCTCATTGACGTTTGCCTACTACAGTCTTATGGTAAGTTTGAGTGGGAAAAACGGGGATTGCGTCTCAGCACGCATTACTCTAGTTGATTTGAGGGAGAGGAGAAATTGAACACATTTTAATGAAGTATTGTGTATTATGATAAATAAGTTATTGCTGCGATTTTTTCATTTGTGTGCTTAGTAAGGTGACTCGCTCTTTGGGGTTTCTTTTCTAAATATTTTGGATTTCCATGCTTTGCTTGAAGATCTGTTTATATATATATATATATATATATATATATATATATATATATGAATGTATATACACATATGTATATATAAAATAACATATGGCCAGTGGATTTGTTGGTGGGTATATCTTGTGTCAGGGGAAGTGTTGAGCTTATGACATGTAGATAATATTTTTTATCACAGTCAGAAAGGTTTAATGAATATGGGATTGTGTCATCACTGCCAGAAGGGCAGCAACAAGAGTCAGTTCTAAAGAGCTGATTAGAAGTCAAGCAGAAACTGACTACACACCAGAACTCAAACATGGTATTCTGATGATTTAAATAGGCCACTTCAACTAGTGAGAATATACTCTGTGTGCACATGTGTACGTGTATATATGGATGTGTGTGTGTACATGCATGTGTGTGTGTACATGCATGTGTGTGTGTGGACATCAGCTTTTCTGGTCCTTTCCACCCCGTATCAACTGCAGAGAACAGTCAATTAAACATTTTAATTGACAGGCTATCGCTTTTTGTGGCTGCTACAAGTACAAGCCAGCAAATTCCTTGCTTTTAGATGCTCTCTGTGAGACAGGCCTGACTGAGATGCTCAGAGCTCAGCCAGGAACAACCGACAGTCAAGTTACCAGCAAAAAAGGTTTACTTTAAGCCAGACACAGGGTTCCCTTAAGCCCTGTTGTGTCTGAGTTACATTTAGGGTTAGACCACCAGGGGTCAGGCCACTGTGTCCAGAGAGCCTTGGTTAAGGACTCTTTCCTGTCTTACAAGAAAGGCACAGCACAGTGGATCTCAGACTGATACATGTAGCCCCCTGGGAAACATTTAAGTTAGTGGTGGCCCTGCATCTCAGCCCTGGCAGTTTTGAGTCTGCAAGTCTGTGGTGGAGAATGTATGCCTCTAAGAATCTTTATTTTGTAATGAATACAGGCATTGAAAAGCATGCCTCTTTTTCATTTCAACGTGCGTGTGTGTGCGTGTGTGTGTGTGTGTGTGTGTGTGTACATGTGCACGTGTATGTGTCTGAATGTGCTGACATATATAGAAACATGTGGAGGTCAGAGGTTGATGTGAAGATGTCTTTCTTGATCACTTCTCTACTTGATTATTTTTAACACAGGATCTCTCACTGGACCTTGAACTTTCCATTTTGAATTAGACCGCTTGGCCAATGATCCCTATGGATCTACCAGTCTTTTTCACCAGGCACACGGGCTACAAGCCTGCATTGCCATGCCGAGCTTTCATGGAGGCACCGGGATCAGAACTCAGGTCCTCATATTTGCACAATGTGTCACTGTGTACTTTACACACCGAACTACCTCTCCAGGTTACTCTCATATCTTTTCTTATTTCTTTCCTCTAAAGATAGGTTCTCATTCTATTCCAGGCTGGCCTTTCATTCCTGTTCATTACCCTTCTACTGCCAGGGTGCTGGGAATGAACCACCACACTCTCAGCTAGACAGTGCTGCTTTGACAGAAAATTATGCAGATTCTCTAGCCACCATATAATAAAAACAGTTAGCAAATGTTAGAAGAGAAATGTCAGGTGTGCCCTGTGTGGCAGGAAAATAGCACAGATAGGGTATCCACAACTAGGGGACTAGATCTTAGGCTGTGAGGGCCAAAAGCCAGTGTTTGTGAGTAGATCCTATTCTGGACAGTGGATGAGGATAGTCCTGGGGCTATAGCTCAGGGCTAGTATGCTGCCCTAGCATATTTGAGGTCCTGGGTTAGATCTACACCACTGAAAGCCATGATCTAAATAGGAGACACATTTCCTCACCAGCACATGCTTTTCCCCCTAAGAATAATAGTGAGCAACCAAGATGGCACCAGTAGCTGCAATTATAATTGATCTGGCAATGGTATTTCCGTCAATAGTTCAATTGATTTTCCTTGGGAGGATCATTGTGAGAGCCACTAAAAGAGAACAAAGTGAAGAACTTCCAATTCTGTGATTTGTTCATGTCTACCACTCACCATGTGTGGAGATGATGCGTGAAGAGAAATATGGTAAGATAAAGGAAGAGTCCTGGGATCAAGTTAAAGAAGCTGGCAATGCTGTGCTCAGTGTGTGTGGCCGGCTCCTGTGCGGTTGATCCCACGTTACTCTTGGAATCGCAGCTCCTAGAGTAAAACAAACAGCACTGATGTCTCAGGTGCTTTTCTTAAAGACAAAAATAGAATTGGGGGAGCTCATACAATCTGGCCATTTTCAACAAACTTACACATACAGAACTTGGTGGTCGGTGGGGTGCAGTGCCACATTGTCCCAACTTCTCCTCATCCAGACTTCAGTTTTCTCCTTCAGTTGCCATCTACTCTAGCATGGAGTATTAAATTCTTATTTACATTTTTCCACTGACAGAACAGTTCTTGCATGAGAAATTTTGTTTGAAATATTAATTTTTTTAGTTTCCACAAACAAAATTTTTAACTTAAGTATATAGTTTTCTTCCTTCTTTTCTTCCTTTCTTCCTTCATTTCTTTTTCTTTTGGTTTTTTTTGAGATAGGATTTCTCTGTGTAGCTTTGGACCCCGTCCCGAAACTAGTTATTGTAGATCAGGATGACCTCGAACTCACAGACATCCACCTGTTTCTGTCTCCTGAGAGCAGGAACTAAAGGCATGTGTCTCCACCTCCCGGCAAGTATACAGTTCTTAGCACATTACCAGTGCTTTTCTATTTCTAGCTGTTATTAGTACATTCTCATTTTCACAATCACTGAAGGTATTTCAGACAAAAGGGCTGACAAAAGTAGCCACCGTTTTTGAATTTCTGTCATCTGCTGGGTTCCACTGTGTTAGAAACCCCACCAGAAGGAATTGCTGTTGCTGGTTCCTCATGAATTTGAAATGAAATACCAAACAGCTGGAAAACATTTCAGCATTTCTACATAAAAAATTTAACGCGACATTAATTTGTTTCAAATTATTTCCAGAGAACCTTCAAATATAATGAAGAGACAGTAAAATAGAAATTCTATCTAGATTTGTCTCTGTATAATTTACAGTGGTACCATTTCTTCTTGCCTCAGTTACTTCTTTAGTAAGAAAGAACAGGGCTATGTCAATTACATCATTCTATGTTCTGAGCTTATAATAATGCTCTCTCAGTAGCTTCAAGCCATTCCATTTGTCTGCTCCCTGCCTATCTAACCAGACCCCTTACCTAGTAGATACAAAGTTGCAAAGTTCCTAGCTAGCAAATTTCTTCATGTCACATCCTGCCCAGCAAATTAGAAGCCTACCACAGCGTTAGATATCATTCGGGTTTGCTAGGGTCTTTCTGTTATGGGAATCACATTATTGTATTGATATGAATATATATGTATGTATGTATGTATGTATGGATGGATAAATTATTCTACTCTACCTCAAATTAGAGTCAAAGTTTGAGTCTATGGCTTTCCTTTTCCATAATCTGTTTCTAATCCTATAGCACACTGCAAATGTGCTATTCTGAGCCCCACTGTCAATCCTGCTCAGGTTGTTCTTTGATTCAAAATTTTTACTTCACCTTATTGTAAATGCAAAGTTAATAGCTAAGGGACTAATTCAGTTTTCACTTGTGATCTCTTCAGTGGAAGAGATGGCTATTTCATGTTGTTTCTACTTTTATTGAAGAGGTAACTGAATAGTCAACCTGTCAGGAGCTTAGGTATTGGAACAAATATTTCCTTTTTCAATTACTTAAACTTTTCCAGATTTCTCTTTTCCTTTGGCAGATACTTGAGTTTTTTTTATAAAACACAAAAACAACACAATTAAGTATTATGAAAATTTCAATCTCAGTTAAATTTAAAGGTATTTCCTCCAGTATTGCCAATCAAACAGAGGCTTCTGGGTATCTACTCCTTCTGGGATGCAATTTCCCGTCTCTTGGGTTTCTACAGTGTGAGGTGACTGGACCAAGGATGACAGGGTAATTATTTGTCCCTCTTATCTAATAGTGTAGTTATAGTCTGTCCTTCAGAAAGTATGTCCTGTCGTCCCCCCCCCGCCCCCCCGGCCCGGGGCCCTCTGTGTAGAAAGCACCTACTTGAGACGTTCTCAGATGCATCCTTTGTATATGGTTTGCAGATCTGGCTCCAGTAAGATTTCATTCTTGTTATCATTCTTTGTCATCCTCTTGTTGGAGTCCCTTGTGAGCAATCAGCTCTCCTTGGTGAAATTTCTCAGGGTATCACAAGCTTAGCTATTTCCCCAAGTTGCTTGGCTCAAGGACACATGCACGCGGGTAGCCTAGGACTGAACCTTCTCTCTTTTCCAAATCTTTTTCTTTCTTTCAGACATGGGCAGGAGGATTGTTTAGGATATTTTAGGTTCAGATGTGAAAGCTAGTGCTGACTCTTCTTTTCTACAGGTTTAAGAATGCTTCTCTTGTTGCCCCATGTACTTGACTCAGTGATGAGAGGCATGACCTCTGGAGTAGATGGAAAAACTTTTGTAATACTTCCTTTTTCTCCCCACTCAGGCTGCCTTGTTCTTCCCCCTCCCTAGTCTTCTCTTAGATTCGACTAATAAAGGGGGAGGGGTTGTCACACTATGGCATGGAAGTTGAGAACACCTATCCTTTGGTAAGCTTTGTAGAAGGTGCCTTACTCCAGGTGTTATCAGTTGTCCCTCCTTTTAATCCTGATACTGGACATCTATAACTGCCAACTCTGTCAATAGGAAAATATATTCTCAATCACCCATTACATTTATGAACTTGGGGGTATTGACTGATGTAAAATTGAAGCTTTCAGACCTGTATAGAGCCCTGTCGAGAGAAGGACAATGCAGAAAGACATGGCTCTGCTCGTCTGCACTCTCAGTATGTAGAAACAGAACCAGGCGGACTGAAACATTACAAGTTTAAATCTATTCCAAGAACCCATAGGACTCAACAGTAAGATTAAAACTTGGTGTCCAAGAGGATTGAAAACGTGTTCCCCAATGGGAGATGAATGGGCAGTAATCAATATCACACTGCAGTTAAAACACGGAGATAACAGTACACCCTGCCACTGTGGTAGAATCCTCAGTCGTTGACCCATGCTCAGACAGTGAGCTAGAACAACAAAAGCCTTCATTGATTGCTGGTGGCCCTGCAGAATGGCACAGTCACTTTGGAAGAGAGACTGGCAGCTTCTTGCAGAGCTAGATACGGTCTTAGCATAAAATCCAGCAATAGGATTGCTTGGTGTTTTTCAAATAAGTTGATAACTATGCTCTGCCCCATGCATGCACACGTGCATATATTTAGAGTAATTTTGCGCAGAATTCCCAAGACACAGAAGAAACTACAGCATCCTGCAGCAAGCAAATGGCTAAACAAATGGTGATGGACACAGGCTGTGGAATATTAGTTAGAGCTAAAAGTCACGTCTCTTGTTTATTGGGGTGTGAAAAACATTGAGGAGACTTAGAGGCATGTTGCTAGATAAAACAAGGCAGTTTGAAAAGGTTTCACACACACACACACACACACACACACAATCGGAGCAATATGACATTGTGGTGGAGACAGCAGGAGGGCACAGTAAAGGTCAGAAGTTTAGCAGGGAACAGAAATCAGTGGATCTGAATACAGAGGAATTTAGGGTAGAGAAACCATTTTGTACAGTGCTGCAGTGTTGATGGCTCATGACTATACATTTGTCAAATGCGTAGAATATAAAGCAGCAGGAGTGAACGGTAATGTGAACTATGGATTTGGGTGATGATGCTGTTACTTCTACACCACCGTGATGCAGGATGTTGGAAACGGTCGAGGCCATGAGCCTGGGGTGACTGGACACATGGGACTCTGAACTTTTCATTCAGTTTTGTTGTAATCTTATTCTGACTTATAAAGTAAAATATACTAAAACTTATTTTATATTAGTCATACCACTATAGTCACATTTAGCCAGACACAGTGGACTTCATCATTTATACGGGACAGAATGATGTCATATGACTCTACTCCCTGATCAGAGGTTGTCTATAAAATCATAGGCATAGCTGATCTTCTACCTTCTGCCTCTATTTTATGTTTATTAGAGACAGGGTCTCGGTGTATAGACCACGCTGAGATCCATCTGTCTCTGCCCCCTGAGTGCTGAGGTAAAAGATGACCACCACTACACCTGGCTCTGCCTGATTTCATCCTGAGCCAACTGGGGAGCAGCGCTGTAGGTGCAAAGAGTCCATTCCTTCCTGGAAACCTGGACCTGGACAGTGAACATATTATACTTTCAGTTTTACGGAGAACCGTCCATCACATTTAACTGTCCTGGGTGACGCAACTCTACAAATGACTATTACTCAGAAACACAGCAGTCCCTGGGATTCTGTTTTCTTAGAAAACTTCTGTGTTCGTATCTTGAGTTGGCTTTTAAAGTAGGTTGGGAGAATCAGAAGAAACCCAACATGGAAGCTGGCAAGTTAGACAGAATGGGGGCGTGGCCTCGTGTACGCCGTGAACTGTTTCTAGTAAACACAGAGATAACCCTGAGAGGCAGGGCTTATTTAAGATAAGGAGGCGGAGAGGAAACCGACTAGAGATTCAGATAGAGAAGGGAGGTCAGCTCCTCGGGCGGCGTGGGAGGTGCCGCAGCTGATCACACAGCTGAACCCAGGGTAGAGTTGGACGGGTGTTTAGATTAAATACGCACCTCAGAACAGTTAATCCTATTGGCTAGCTGGTCCAATGCAGGGCCGCGTGGAGCCCGATGGCAGGAAGGCCAGTGCTTCTGTGTTGCAGCATGTTGAGAAAAGACAGTGCTTCTCAAATGAGTCAGTTCTCAGAGAAGCTCTTTTTTAAATAGATCATTATTATATTTCCACTTTGTCTCTTAAACATTCTTGATTAGATATTTTCAGAGGGATGAGTCTTGGGGTACAGTCTAGCAAGTTCTCTCTGTTTTCACTATTGACAGGCTTTCTCATTGATGCTAAATTATAAATTAGGGGCAGAGGCAAGCAGCAACAGCTAACGCGATTTGTCCATTTGCTATTGTTTTGCCTCTATGCTCTAGATGTTTGGGAGTGTTCAGCTTTATTTTCAGTTGGACTTTCTGAAACTTCGTATAGGAATATGCTCTTATTAGAACACGTTCATGGTTAATATACTCCAGTTTCTACTTCGTATTCCACCTCTTTTTTCAAATTACTCTGAGACTCAATCCCGCTCATTTATATGAACCTGACTGCACGTGCTCAAAGCACAAAGTCCAACACTAAGTGAATGTTTTTGTTGGTCACATGGCAAAGAATGTTGTTTCCTTTCATTTCCTCTTAGAAGCTATTGATGCATTTTTTAAAAAATTAAAACACAAACAATTGTGTACACCTAATAATCTTGCACATTAACGAAGTGTTTAAGTACTATTTTCCATTGGGCCATCACTGAATTATTGTTTAGAGAACGTTTTCTTTCCACTCAGTCTCAGGAGCCTATCCGCATTGGGTTCCCCACCCAGGATGAGAAGTTGGTTCTCGGATCTTGCAAACAAGCTGTCGCTGAGTCCCAGGGCATTAATCATCGTGGCACACACAAAATTGCTCTGCTTTGCTGCACTGAGCCAAAGAGATGATGCATAGGGATTCACACTCCTCCACTCTCGTCTTCTCCCTTCTCTCACCTCCACCTTCTCTCTGAAGGCAGTTTTGGCTGCCACCAAAAAAACTAGCGCAAATGCCAGTTTTTCAAATGCAAATGGTGTTCTTCTTATTTCTGGAAACACCACATCGCTCAGGGTGGTCATCAGGGCATATTCCTACTGGTATCAGTGCTGGAATTTTGGTGGCAGTTTTGTAAATACCAGAGGTGCGATCAGAATTACAAAACGCTAATTAAAACTGGAATATAATCAGGTAGACTCAGGTGTTTCCGGAGTCATTAAGTGTGTTTACAAGCCGGAAGCTGTTTCCACCTCAGGTATGCTTTTACCATATTGCATAAGCCCTGTCTTTTCCCTTCTGGGAGCCCATGCTGTCGTTAACTTCTGATCTATATGCTTCCTCTGTTGCCTCTAGCTCGAACATCATAAATTCATTTAGCTGAGAGCCAGAGGGTGAGAGGGCTGAGGAGAACAAGCAACCATTGCTGGGCACTCTGTTTAGGCATTAGAGGCTCAAGAAAACCAGAGGTAAACACCAGGAAAGGGGTTTTTGACCCTCAAAGAATGTAAGACCAGAGGGCTAGCCTTGTATGGCAGGAGAACTTTCGGCTGTGATAGAACATAGTATATAAAAAGGACACTGCGGGGGGGGGGGGACTTTGGAAAGAGTGGTTAGGGGACATTCCTTGGAGCAGTGATGTAGAACCTGAAGGAGAAGGGCCTAATGCTGAGAGGCATTCTGGTTTTAGGCCCTTCCCCATAAGATGTGCTGGGACTCCATAAACACTACGACCACAGACATGATATCCTCTAAAGCAACCAGGCCAGGCTTTGGCAAGCAACAGACAAATGAGCACCTCAAATTTCCTTTATCTTGCTGACAATGTGCAGCAATTTCCATCCCCCTGCCTCAGAAAGCTTGCAGGATAAGATGCAGTTAGAGCAGGAATTCTGTTGTCTCTCATCATAGAAGTGAAGAGTCAGCTGGGAAACCCTGGTGATCTGGGATGCTATGAACATAGGGGTGTTTAACCACAGTGTAGGCCACTGAGGCTTCATTTCTCCGTTTGCTGAAGTGGTGCCATCCCCAGTGGCCTTCCTGCTGAAGCAACCCTTGTACTAAAGACTTGTGATTAAAGGGTACTTCAAAGATATCGAAGTAGTTGGCTCTCTGTTGTCTGACATGGTTTCCTTTTCTAAAATGAGAAAAAAAAATGATCAGGAAGACCAGGGCTGACAGTGAATCATACAAATTCTTTGAACAATTTATCTACTGGTGAAATTAACTGCATTCCAAGTATCAGGGAATACTTGTAGGTGATTTTCCCCCTTCAATGACTTCATATAGGGCTAATTAAGGGCTCTTCATGGCCCTATGCAATCATTCCTCTGTGTCATTGAGAGTGTCGAGTGTGTAATTTACATGGTCCTCTCATAGTTGATATAATTCCCATACACATTCGTTTATATTCGCCACACAGAGATGGGCCAGGGAGATTTCGTTATTCGTCAGTCTCTTCATTGATTTCATATCCATTTTATACCAAAGGGGACTGCAGTGGCGAAGTTAATGAAACACAGAGTGCGAATCCTTGACCGCATGGCACACAAATCCTCTATTTTTTTTAGAAAGCTTCCACATTGAAAACATTCATGGTGATGAGAGAGCTTTCTTTTACAGCTGAGAAATTGGTATCAGCTAAGGAAAGAAACACAGATGTATTTTTTTTCCTGAAATGCTCAAAATTTACATGAGGTGAAACACTTGGTTTTCAACACGCCAAGTCAAGCCGAGCCACTCTGAAAGGACCAAAATATTTCGTGTGTTTCTAAGCTACGTGGGTAGGTTAACCAACAGGAAAGACCAGGAGAAACCCGAGTTATAGAGAAACTGCCCTTTACTCATGTGCGTTTACAAACGGTGTGATGATGCTACTGTCCTGAAATCCTGAAATTCAACTGGCCTAAAGTGATGCAGTTGCCATGGTTTCACTCTCGTAACAGGGAATGTCCTGAGCAACTGCACTGTTTTTCTCTCCCTGAAACTCCAACATTTCATACTTCTAGACAGAGTGTGTGTTTTTTTTTAAACAAACTTTTAAGAAACAGAAGACATTTTTGGGTAAGAAGATAGATGATTGTACTCCCTGCATCTTTTAACTGGCATTCCCTCCCCTATAGAATTTGACTGGGAAAGCAAATGAGAAAATGGAGGCTCTTTCGACATACTCGAGACGATACTGAGTTTCTTAAAACTTGGGGTAAGATATGTGTTAGGTGGAAAGCTATCATAATCAGGAACCTGGGCCTGTGGTTGATCAGTCATCTGTAATGCGCAGACAGCTTGTCACACCCAATGAAAACAACGAAGAAAGGGAAGCAAGCAGGGGAAGTGGGAAGGGGTGTATCACCGTACAGATCTTAGTGGTCTCTGGGCATTTGGAAAATGCAGAAGTTATCATATTGTTTTCAAAACCTTAATTTATCTCTGTGAGAACTCCCAAGTATAATGTTGACATTTGATATTTGAGAAAAAGGATGCCTTTATTCCTGACGCAAGCCTATTTCTGTCCACATCATTCAATACCTCTGAGTTCCTTGGGTATTTTAAATTAACATTTACTAAATGCTACTGTATCACACATTTCTCTAATAATTGAATTTAAGCAATACCTAGCAAAGTTATTATTTTTATATAGCCATGAGCATGGACACATACAGTAATAAGGCGAAGCTACTGCTAATATCTCTGCTGCATGCTGCCCTTATAGGGAACTTACAGGGAGTTTGTAGCATTAATTAGTCCTTTCCTCTATCTCGCTGTACACTTTCTGTGTGTCCCAGTGACCACTCCACACATTTACCTTCTGCTTGGAGTTATCTCAAGATGCTTACGTTATTTCTTACCATCCTGTGGCCATTTGCATACATACTTATCTCCTTGAATTGACAATCAACTCTTTGATGTCTAAGTTCTGGTTAGATACTAAGCAGCAATGAACTCAAGGCTTGATGGCGTTAATGATCAACAGCCTTCATCTTGTCCACAGGTCTGCAGTTTGGGCAGGGCTCAGTGAACATATGTTGTCTTCACCCCACTTAGGGTTAGTTAGGGTGGTTCAGAGGCTAAAGGCTGGGGTTGGACCACATATGCCATGTTTGATCTTGGTCTCAACTGGGATAGCTGGAATCTAAACGCAGTCTTTCTATGAAGTAGCCTGACTTCCTCAGAACACAATGATTGGCTTTCAAAGATCCGAGAAGAACTGAGAAGAACCTTTTATAGCTAGCTTGTGAATGTCATAATTCTTCATTTACGTAGGCTTAGACAGACGTCAGTAGAGAGAATGTCTCCAAACCTATAATGTAACAATGCCATGTGGGATGGGTTTAAGGAGGACGCCGTCTTTGAAATATGTGTTATAGTCAACTATACTTTCATTTCAGGCTCATCTCTCTGTGCTCTAGACTTTTATTTCTCAGTTTTATCAACAGTACAAATTCAGTTCATGTCCAGGAAATACATCCATTGAATCAAATTTAAGAGGAGGCAACTTTCTTCACTGAGCTGACCTAACACAGATGCGAGGTGTGCAGCTCTTACGAAAAACCCTTTATAATGTAGTGGGTCTCACTCAGGACAGTTGGTGGGGCTTGCCAGGAAAGGCACAAGTAGCTATGTCTTATCTCTAGGTTTCCTTTTGCTTGGTTGGGGGAGGGAAAATATGGCGGTAGTTTGAGCTTCTAAAGAATGTACAGCTAGTCTCTATGTGAGAAGGTCAATAGTGGTAGCAGTTCTTCATACTTTACCGAGAGGCACCTATGACAAGCAAGATGAACTTTAATGTAGACACTAGCTACCATTCACATTTGGTGCTCTTCTTTTCTACTGAGTTTTCTGTTCCTACTAATAGGATGGTTTTCAAACATGGAGACTTGTGCACGTTAAGAATACTGGATTTCCTCACTGACTGAGATTCCGAAGGTGCATGTTCTTTAGAAGCTTAAACCACCACCATATTTTCCCACCCCCAACCAAGCAAAAGGAAACCTAGAGATAAATGCATCACTACATGTGCGTTTCCTGGCAAGCCCCACCAACTGTCCTGAGTGAGACCCAATACACTGTACGGGGTTGTTTTGTAAGAGCCACACACCTCACATCTGTGTTAGGTCAGCTCAGTGAAGAAAGTTCCCTCATCTTAAATTTGACTCAGCAGATATATTTCCTGGGCATTAATTGAAAATGTACTGTTGATAAATACCAGTTGAGGCTTCATGTTAAAGAATACATCTTCTGGCCAACCCTTGCAGGGTCAGTTGGGAATGAGAGGCATACACAAGTGCATGGAAGGGCACAGTCACAACCGCGATTCCGAACTCACCAGTCTTGTGACTTTGTCTTTCTTATCCTGTCCTGTTGTCTCTGCGAAGTCTTTCATCCTCTGTCCCGTTGGATCTCCCAGCCTATGGCAAATTTCCTCTGCTTTCAGGAAATTGATACACTTGCTCATTCCTGGCATTTCTTTACTTAAAATGATATTGCCTGACTCCTGCAAGCCTCCCCACTTCACAGGTGTGTGTGTGTGTGTGTGTGTGTGTGTGTGTGTGTGTGTGTGTGTAAAATCTCATCTGTATTTCCTTTTAGGACTTTTAATTTGAGCATGCAAGATCCATAGGCTGTTTTCATGTTTCTAGTCTGGTTTATGTAGAGTTAAGGCTTGCAATCAGTAAGTATCTATAAAGAGGACTTGGAGTCAGATATAAAACTCAAAAGGGCTTAATGTACTCATGTTTAACTATATTTGAAAAACATCTAGCAGATAAACAAAGACAGTATCATATTTTCACATTCTCTGACTGTGTGCACACCACTCCAGCCAGGAGTCTGTGTCCTGGCTACTTATAGGAGTCATCTGCCATGCAGTATATGAGTTCTTCACACAGACATATATTTATTCAGAGTATGAGCAGTTTCCTCCTCAAGCTTACGGCTATTTAAATTTTCTGAAGCATTACCTTTGAACAGATCTTAAAGGCAAATTTCAGCTACCCACCCATCTTTGTTTGCACATTTTCCCCGACTGATAATATTCAGCAGTAGTGGATGACTTCATAGTAGTCACTAGAAGTTTCTATATCCAGGAAGAACAAGCAACTCAAAAGTGAGTTTCATAATATCATGGGAACCTTTGAATATTTGGGTCTGATTCCCTGATGGAAACTGATCCACAGGGATGGTTGAACTCTCAGTTCTCTAGAGTTCAAGTTGTGTCTTTAAGAATGGTTATTTTCGGAAAGCTCCAAGATTGCGGTGCTTTTTTGTCATTGCCAATGGCTTTGGTAGAGTAAGAGAGAAAGCAAATTAAATTCCCCAATGTGACAAGGCTTTGTGGCTTAATTTCCAGCTCTTGAAGGTTGAGTACTGTTTTCTGGAATTCGACTGCAATGCTGGTAATGAAATTAGGGTCGAACACTACTGCAAAATATTCCGACTCATGGTCATCACTGTCACGACAACATCATTCTCCAGGTCCCTGGAGATGAGTCAGAACCCTTGAATCCCTCTCTTATTGCTTCTTAATCCCCAAAGTCACAAAGTCCTAAACTTCTATTGCTTGCTTTTTTGGAGGTGCCCTTACTTCCACTCCCTCAATTGCTTTGATTCCAGTGTTTATCACTCATTTTCAATATTCTATAGGAAAAGTTAAACTGTCTTCAACCCTCTTTCCCATTATAAATGAACCACCAAATCAGTTCCCCCAAAATGAGTTAACTTCTGCCAAAATTAAAAACAATCTAATCGTAATTTTTATTCTTATAGTAGGATCAAGTCCAAATTATCTACCGCGGTAGATATGGACCCACATCCACAATGCCCAGTGAGGCGCTCAGATGTTATCACGTACACACGTCGCTTGTCCACAAACACCAAGCTGCACTTGTTACTGACCCTTCCACTCTGTTTACTCCTCTTGACAACTCCCCTTACCTCACTGACCCTGGTCACTGTTTTTCGTTGTTAGACTTGTCTTTCTTTTTCAGAGGCAACTCTTACCCTCAAGTCAAGAAAACAGTGACCTCTCTGTTTGGGCCCTTGAAAAAAGTTCTTTTCTTCTCTTGCCCTGCTGCGGGGCACAGTAGAGATGTTTCTCTAAACTGACTCATGCACGGTAGAGCTAAAGTTTTTCCATCCTCAGCATCACTTTCTCAGAGTCAGGAACAAGGGACCGGCCTTACCTTGATGGAGTTCTTCGGAATTGGAATTTTTCACAGATTCTCTTTGAGAAGAGGTTAAGTCTAATACAAATCATCAACTTAATCTTTCTTTTGTATCTAGAGTATGTAAAGCAAATGCAATACAAATGTGTGGCTGCTTTGGTATATAATTATTCAAATTAAGTTTTTAAATAAAAAACTCGAAATGCCATCTCATAAAGGGTGTTTAAAACATAGTAGACTAAGAACTTAGGTCATTGAGCTTCTACAGCAAGTTCGAGCACCTCCTGATGCTGGCCCCTACTAATAACTTAAAAATCCAAACGCAAAGTATGTTAATAGCATCAATGACTGGTTATTCAATACATCAGCAAAGGAGTGTTTGAAACTTGTGGAATACCCAACCTTACCTTTCTTCCCATAGTCATGTTTAGAACTGAAGACTGCTGTTGTATGTGTATGAGAACAGGGACCTACACTGTTTGTTTCTCACCTTGGATGCTCAACAAAGATCTGACAGTTGAGTAAGAGAGCTGAGGTTTAGTGTTATGAAAAATTACTAATTACAATAATTTTTTTTGAAGAAAAGCTTTTTGTGTGTCTTCTTCTGAATCTTTCTTATATCAAAGGGTCCAGCGCTCAGAGCCGCCTCTCCTTGCTTCTTGCCATAGTTTTTCAGTTCAGGCTGCAGGTTCAAATGGTGTATAATTTTCCCCTCAGTACCTTTGGGTATTTCATAATGTTTTGGGTAATGCGACTCATAATAGCCTGCTATTTGGCCTCTACCACACACACAGCTAATATTTTGGGACCAGCTCTTCCTTTGAAGGCTATCAGCACTTTGTGCACAGATAAAACATGATGCAGGGAGGGGTCCATCTCTCTTCCCCACTGCTGGACTCTTGCATCACTATGGAAAAAAGTGTTTCACTCTGCTGTAGATAAAAATCTTTCTCTGCCCATTTCCCATGTTTGACATGAGACTAAATGGTGCAGAACAACAGCTCTTCTCACCACATCCATGCAGATAAGTGAATCAAAGGGAGGATAGTGTGGCAGAAACCGTGACCCCAAAACTGATGGGTTTTGATACTGTCTTCTAGCATATTCTTGATGCCAAACACACGGAGACAGGTTAAGGTAATTTCTGCTGTGCCCCCCCCCCATTTACAGAAAGAGAATGGACTATATTGTGCTTTGTCCTCTTGGTCCTTTGCTTGTTAGGACTTGATAGATGGAGTCAGGGGCTCAGCCACATTGCTCAGTTCTTATGTTTGATCGCTGGATCAGTTCCAGCCCTCCCCCTACCCCAGATGTCTTGCTTTACTTTGTGGAATTTCTGATGTTCTGTAAATACCCTTGGCAGTCCTTGCCAATGTGGAGCAGGCTTCTCTTGCAGCGAAGTGCCAACTCACCTGGTTGCTTAAGGTCCCTGCTCTCGTGTCCTTGTCTAGATTCTGAGGGCTCACACCCTCTTTCCTCAAGACATTAAAACGATGGGTAGCAGAAGGCTTCGTGGTAACCTGACTACTCTGTACCCTGCCATTGAGGGATTGTGTTCTTCACAGTTTTCTTGTCTGAATTCAGATCTCTATGACTAAATTTAGTCAGGGTAAAGTCACTGAAGTTTCCACACTAAAGTTCTCCCACACGCTCTAAACTTAGTGTGTCAAGTTGGATTTTTTTCCACCCAGGTCAGTCCCAGTTGTTCTGTTTAGGAACCTAAATTATCTGGAAGGGCCGATTCTGTGACAGCGTTTACTATTAAGCAGAAAGAACTTGTCGGTTGCCATCAGGCATGGCAGCCTACATCAGGAATCTCATCATTCATAGAGCAGAGGCAGGAGACCCACCAGTTCCAGTACAGCCTGGACTACAGTAGAGCAGCTCTGCCTCAAAACGTTAAAAACAAACCAGAAAAGCAAGCAAACAAACAAACACAAACAAAATAAGCTCCCCAAATTTCACTCTTTTAACATAATCTGCAGAGGACTGACCACTGGGACATAGACAGTATCATCACCACCATCATCATCATCATCATTTATGCCCCGACAAGGCTCAAGCAAGCATGTGCAGCCAGTTTATGGCAGTTCTCCGGTTGTTCCCGTCCTGGGCAGTCCTAGATGCTTGGGTTATTGTCATCCCAAGGTTCTGCGGTCTTTCTTTATGTTGTCTACCTAGCGTTTTGGGGTCCTTCCTCTTCACCTTATCCTGTGCACTTTTTCAAACAGTGCTATCTTTGGGTATCCGTTGTCATTCATTCTCATAACCTGGCCGAAACATAGATAGTAAGTGGTTTCTAAGTACTCAGTTGTGTTACAATAAGTATGTGATAAATCTTAAGGATTCTTCATAATCAGGAGATTTTTGTTGCGGAATGTACTTATTATGTTCATTAACTTACTTATATTTATTTTCTGTGTGTTCTTGGCCATATTTTTTAAAATAGAAAAACAGCTTTTCTAGGTAACACAAATAGGAAGATTTGTAAAGATTACCCTCAAATTCTTCCTTTTCAAAAGGCCAATGTGGAGCACAAAGACTGTGTCATTGCCTATATGTGCTTTTAAAACTTACTACCATTATAGCAAAATAACTTTACATTTTTCCACTTTAGAAACCAAGAGTTCTGGATGGGGAGTATTCTTTGGTGTGAAAGAGCTTTTTCACAGCCATGTGGTTCTTTTTATGTAAAAAAAAAAAAGTGTATGTTAGTTCATGTGGGCACATTGATTATGATCAATTTTTCGGCTTTGATGTGTTTGTTATTTTATTTTTAAATGAGAATCTGGCTATTATGATTAAATATATTTTGTGCGCTATCCTTCTTAATCATTTCAAATAATTGAGTTAGAAAAAAAATACTCTAGATTAATTTAATACCAAAGGACATAAAAAGGGAAAACATGCCTTCCATTTCAGGCTATTTTCTCTGGGCTCCTTTCATGTACCTGAAGAAGGAAACAGTGTTTCCCTTGCTCTTCTATAATTAGAATTTTAACATTGAAGCTTTTTGTTTTTTGTCAGAATAGATGTCAAGTAATTTGGTAGATGTTGTAAAATCAATCAGAGTCTTTAAAAATTTTGTCCTGCCAAGACTGTGAAATACATTTGTACATATTCATTTTTGAATTGATGGATGGGTGTCAGGCAGTAGGCAGCAAGATTGAGCACTAAACGATTCTTGTGTGAGGCTTGAACAATCTTAGCAATCTGATCTGTAGCACATGAAAAGGCATAGGAAAAGAGCAAAGCCAGAAATATGTATGAGAATTTGGTCTTAAGTCAGGAAATAGCAGCTAAGAATTATTTTTACTGGGAGATACGGAAAAATAGTAAAGCTGGAAGGCTGGGACTTTTGATGAATAAATGAACCGATTATTTTTATGTTTTATTGAAAAGTTACATTATCTTGTGCCGCGTTGAACCCGAGGAGATGAATTGAAAGCGAATTAGAATGAGTGAAGGCTGGGAAGGCTGATTTTATGAGGAAAAATGAAAAATAGGCCAAGCTCCATCGACGATCTTGTAACATTTTGGGGTGAGGAGAGTAACAGCCTGAGAGGTGGAGGGCTGGTCCTCAGCCTACAGCTCCTTCCAGTGGCCCACCGTATCATCACACAAGTGGCTACCAGGCTGTCATAGTGTTCATTTCATTGTACCATTGCACGAGGCAAATTTAATGTCTTCTCACTTTCTCAGGCAGTCAGAATACAAAACAAGAAGGGGTGCAGAATGTCTGGAGTTCATCTCGTTGGGGAAACACGTCCTTTGTAAAGCTGGGGACGAAGTGCTCACGGACACTGGGGAGTGTTTCCGCACTGTACTCCTGGCGTTTGTGGGATGCTTATTTCTTTCTCCTCCTCACTGCAGAACCCCTTGTGCCTTTTGTTTCCGCAATCGTGGCCAAACATCCACTCTGAAGAAGAAAGAATGAAAATAGGAAAATTAATGCAAGCTCAGTGTCTTCTGTGGCATCTACCGGCTCTTTCTCAGTCTGCCCTACTTTTCCTCAAACCTGGCTTGCATACCAACTTGGGGTGTTTCTTTGCAAATCTTCTTAGAGTTTCTGCGAGGAATAGCAGGTTGGTTTTTAAGGGAACAGAATTACAGCTATAAGCCTGTAGAAAACTTTGAGACTATAGTGCTTAGAGTAAACAACTCTGAAGTATAATTCTCTCTGCACCCAAGCCCTTCAGGAACCCAGGGAATGAGTAAATAATTAACTCTCTACTGCTTGCTTGGAAAATGGTGCAGTGTGCCTTAGGGCGTGTTGAGCCAGCACTAGATGGTCTTCGATGTTCTCTGCAGTCCACAAGTTCCAAAGTATCGTTCCTGCCCTTAGGGAAATCGCATTTCAAAACTGGAGGAAGGGGGAAGCCTAGATTAAGTCAAGGTGAGGTGTTTCATTGGAAAACAACAGAAGGTGCCCCACCCCCACCCTGCCTGTATGTCCATAAACACTTAAAACAGTCATTTCGGACAAAGGACATTTTATTTTCCACCTGGAGAGATCGCCAGTTTAGGTGGCTTGGTTTTCCAGGTCTTTGGAACAGTGAGCCACCTTCCAGCAGTGAAGCTAATAAGCAAGGCGTGGCAAGTGGCCAGCAAGGGACATGCTGGAGGTTGGAAAAAGTCCAGAATGCAACTCGTGAACTATTTATAGTTTAAAGGGGATGCTGACCTTTTGAAAAAGTCAAATCAGATACAGAGACAGTGAAATAGAGAAAGAGGAAATTCTGGATATGAACACAGGCAAGGCGATATCGGGGACAGACTCGTGGCCCTAAGTCCCTCTGGGCTTTAATTAGCCAGGGGAGTATGCTCAGAAAAACCCAGTGCTTCATGCAAATTTGGGAACAGCGAGGACTGTGTTAATGACCCACAAAAGGTTACTGGGGATCTCACCTCTTCTATGCATTTTTTTTAACCTTTTAGGAGCCAGGCCACAGGGGAGACATGACACACCCTCAGGCCCCTCTGTTTCTTCCCCTAAACAAACTCTCCAGTTTCCTATCTTTGTGTATCTACAGAAGTCTAAAGAAGCACAGGGGCATGGAACTTTCTGGATATATCTTCTGCAGTCACATCTGACCCTGTGATAGGATCAGTTGTTACAAAATAAAGTTAAATGTAGCATATGTGACTGGTTGGGGCTACGCCTACATTTGAGAATAGATTCCTAACACAGCTATTCATAGCACTGGTAGACAAACTACCGATGGGGAAGGGAGTCGATAGAGAGGCACCCCTGGTTTTGCAGGTGAAAACTTGGGCCTGGCGTCTGCAGCAAAGAGGAAAGGGCACACCCCTATGTGGTTAGGTGGTTAGGCATTTGGGAGCCTTCTATATATAGAAAGCTTTTCGTTATATGCTATGAGTGAGACAAAATATGGGGCCCCAACACACAGTTATAAGACCACACAGACAGCCACCATTTAGGGAGGCATTCAACAGCATAAGAAACACTGGGGAATATCAGCGGGCCTCTTCCCTGAAACTGAGTGCTGTCTTCCGCACAGACTATGGAGTTGAATGCCATATCCCAGAGAGGAGCGACAGATCGATACAATCTGGCTGCTTCTTCATTCAGTTTCTTGGCTCGTGGCTAAGCGCCAGGGATATATTTGCTGTCTTTGTTCTGCCCTGCACACGTGCTCTGGCAGGCAGCTGCTATGTCTTCCTTTCAGGGCTCAGCCACGATCAGGGTACTTCTGTGAGGTCCTAGCAAGAATTTACATCAGTCCTGGCCAGTAATTACTGTCTCTTTCCAGACACAACTCTTACACATTCTGCATGTTAATGCTCCAGGGCTGTGGAGCCAAGAGGGTGAGGGTGAAATGCTCCCTGTCATAAACCTTGGGGCGGTCCTGGCAGCAGGGAACAAACAGTGCAGCCTCCCAGCCAGGTGCTCAGGGCTCTAATTCCAGCTTTAAGAGGCAGACACAGGAGAACCAGAAGTTCAAGGTCAGCCAAGGCTATAGGATGCCTTGTCTCAAAACATGAAAATGAAAAGGGTGAAGAGGGCATCCTTTCTTCACGTAGAATGGTCAAGGGTATCTTCTCAGATGCTGCTAATGTAAGATGCGACGTCTGGATGATCCTGTCCTCGTCTGTTATTTACTGATGCCCTAAGTATTTACTAATCATATCTACTTTTCACGTGGTCTGCTCTGTTTAAACACAAGCGTTTCTTGGGGACAATGGAGACATTGTCTCCTTGTGTTTCACTAAACATCCCTAACATTCCTCTACCCAAGGTGCTGAGTGTCCTACCAAAGGGACATGTGATATAGTTTAATTACATCAACAATCCCCTTCAAATCATTTAATTTCTTCATTTGTCATCGCATTGTCCAAATTTTACTACATCGCTTAAGCCTGTGGAGAAGTGTTACAGAAATGTATAAAATGAGGTTTCTAGCCCTGGATGGTGAGGAGAGTAATAAGTTGGCATGTGTCAGAGGCAGTGTGAGTCAGACAAAGGGTGGATGGACAGGAGTCCAGGAGTAGCAGAGACCCATTATCTGCTGCTGGTGTAGGAAGATGCTGCAGAGGAAGGGGCATTTAAGGTGAGCCACTCAGAGAGTACGGAATTTACCGAAGAGTGAGAAAAGCAGGTGATTGGCAGGGGGAGCAGCTAACAGATACTCAGGTATGATTATCCCAGGTGAACTGACAGAAGGAAGGCGACCACATTTTGGAGCAGCGAGACGATTCGTCTAGATTAAAATTGATAACTGAAGAATTAGGTTCAAAACTCCATGGTAGATGAGTTCGAAAGTAAAAGTAGGAAATCACAACATGATTGACAGGTGCGGAGTCACACCACGTCCCGATGCTAACGTTAGAGGATGGAAAAGTGGGGGCACCAAACATAGGGAGACAATTTTGTGAGTTTTTCTTTTGTGTGTGTGTGTGTGTGTGTGTGTGTGTGTGCGCGCGCGCGCGCGTTGTGCTGAGGACCACGCCTTGACTTCAAGAGAAGGTGGAGACAGATGAGGGGGTAGGACATTCCAGAGGAAGAAGTGATGACACATGAGCTCCTACCGTATCAGAGGAGAAATCAGAGAATGGTCTGGCAGATTGCATCTGCTGCACAGCACTGGCCCAGACAGTCTGCTTCTATCTATGGCTTAGTGTACGAACGTCTTGCGGCAGGAAGGAAGCTGTAAGCTGTACTTCCTGAATTCCGAAGCATCTTCATGTTTGTCATGTTAGGACATTTCTCATCACCTGTGAGCATATGCAGGGTGACGTTTTTTCCTTGAACAGCAGTCAGTGAATCAATGGTGCATGTTTTAATCGAGGGTGCCTTATTATCAAGCTGTAATATAAAATATACATTATTGATATATTTCAGTTTTGCCTTAAAATAGGCATACTCATTGCAATTAAGTCAAACAATCCAGAGTAATAAATTACATTTAGATATTGAGAACACCATGAATATCATTCAGCAAACACATTGCCCAAAGTAAATAATCACAGAAAATATATTCACCTCCAGAGCTTTGGGCACAATATGAATGCATGGATCACTACTTACAGGAACACTCTGATAAATGTGTTTCTCTTTAATGTTAGAAGGATACAAATAAATGAGACAGAAATAATTGCTTGGACTGGGGATATATGGGTGGCATCCAGAAGAAGAAAAGACAGACATTTGAATAAGGCAGAATGTAACGAATCAAAGAAGAGAGTCCCGTCAGGTGGTTTTGATTGTCTGAGTTCCTTGGGGCATCAGGAGAAAACGGAGAAAGTTGAGAAATTTAAGGTGAGCCTGAGATGATGGGTAGGCACCAACATTGATGAAGTGGGTGGATTCAGGTGAACTGTGTGTTGTGAACAAAAGTGAGACATTAGAAAGAACCCATGCCTTCAGGAAAGGAAAGGCTTTGTCTTTGGAAGGAAGGCTTTGGCTAGCAGTAACAACCCTGGGCAACTTGGATCAATTATAATTTATTTGTTAGTGATTGTGTATTCCACATGTGGACATGTGGCTTCACTCGTCCTATTGTAGAAGCTGAGCTGAGCACGCAGAAGTCCAGGTCAATTTAGGTAGCTTGGTCAAGAGTGTAAGGACCCATGTTTCACCAGCTGACCTGACTCCTTTCCTAAGAAAGCAAGAGAAAAGCTATACACATGGGGACATGTGCCAGGGAAAGGGTGCTGGCCAAAGGGAAGGGGAGGAGTTGCAGGAGACATGAAGAAATCTAAACTGAATTCTGCAGCTGAAGTGATGCCATATTAGGGACTTGGGATAATATGTGACCAGCATTATAGTTGGGGTAGTAGAATCGCACCATAATGATCTTAATTGTGACAGGGAAACTTAGGTTGATTATTCTCTGCTAATGATATCATCTTTTTATGATTACAACTACAAACGTCATAATTTTAAAGATCCATTTTTACGGGTACTAAGGGTTAAGACTTCAACCTTAAAAAAAAAAAAAAACCTCTATATTTTCACTAGACTCTTTTACTTTTGAGACCAGGGATCATAGTTCCTATCTTCTCAGGATTAATTCAACTGTGGGGTAACAGAACTGCAGAATGGTGATCATCATTGGATGGTAACTTTGACTGTGTCAGGTCCCTTGGGTAAGTGTATTGAAGTCAGCATCTTCCATTGGAAAAGGAGCAATCTAGTACCATCCTTACGGTTAGTAAGAGAGTAAGCACACTCAGCAGTTTGCCTAGCTGTAGCTATGCTATGGCTATTCACTTAGCAAATGCTTACAGAATTGTGTTGAAGGAGACTGTGTGACCTTTGATTATTCTACCATCAAACCATTGTCCCATTGGGATTTGTTTCTCCACCTGAAGATAAAACATGCTATGCAAGGTGACTCTGAGGTTCCTTCTTGTCTGAATTTTGTAGATTTATCTCATGTCCCGGTGTCTTCTTGTAACTCTAAGTGTGCGAGAACAAGAGAATGAGAGCAAACAAGTAAGAAATTACGGACTGTATATTTTTTTGGGGGATACTAATAAATCTTATGAATTTATGGAAGAACACATTGTTATTAGTTTATGTCTCATGGTTGACATTTTGTATCTATTTAGCTTATGTTAACCTTGTCAAGAATAAGAAAACTACCACAGTTTAAAACTAAATTTAAAGCAAACTTTAATTAAATACTGGCCAGGTGGATAGACTCTGGCCAAGTCCATATTCCGGTTCCCAGGAAATGGCACCGAGTCATGTTTGCAGGGACGTAAGAAGGTAAAACCCATAATTCACTGCATTTCCCAACAGGTCCAATTAGTGGCAAGCATATATCTTGACGTATTTCCTGCCCACAAACTTCCTGCCCACATGAGATCAAGCACATCCAGTGTAGATGGATCAAACAAACTTGTTTAGAGGAGAAAAAAACATGTGTCTTGTTATCCCCCATAAAGAAGCCTCCCACATTTCAGGAACCATCTGTCCTTGGGCAAGGAGCTTGCAGATCAGAGGCCTTTTTGTTTCATGGATCTCTTAGGTACAGTAATTAAAACTTAAAATGTAACGTTGGCTCTCATACTTACTTTTTTTAGTTAAATAAAATTTAAGAACTGTTTCTTGTTTCCTTAAGTGAGGCTTTGTGTTAGGTCAGAAATGACTAGAAGTGATGAATATAATGTTTTTCATTGTATTGCATTTAAATCTTAAATCTTAAAGCAAGTGAGATTTTAAATCTATTTAAAATTGTAAATAGGCTGGGGTAGAAATAAAGGATTCCGGTTTTCTAAGAAGTTACCTTATTGCCCATCTGTAGCTCCTTCTGCTACACACACACACACACACACACACACACACACACACACACACACTTCTACATTATGGAAACAAAAATGGAGAAGGCGAGGCACATTCCATCAGTTTCTACATGCTGACCCTCTTTGCTGATTCACTTGCCATGTTCAAAGACATCCTCTACAGGTGGCAGAGTGACTCCCAGCAGCAGATGGGGAACAGATTGGAGGGAGTACTCTTTGGAGAAGTCTAAGGGAAAGCTTCCTGGGAGCTGTTCCTTTTGTATATGGTTGAACATCTTCCTCCATCTAATTGCATTGAACTGGTGCCTCTAGTTTATTTTGAATGGAGAGAAAAGGCAAGTGAAGTAGAATTGGGGGAGCAGTGTTGTGAGACAAAGGAGGGCAAAAGCTCCCCAGAGGAGCTGCCTTCTGTGAAAGGGACAGAAATAAGGTCAGAATGACTAGGTGTGGTCTGATATGAGGTCAGGTATCTACCAGAACAAGCAGGGGCAGGAAGGGTAGACTAAGGGGAAACCACCCAGACTTCATGTAAGTGTTTTGTCATTCCAAGTATCTCAGACAATTCCCATTCTCAAGCTCAAGTTGCTTTCTAAGAAGTTGGTTTCTAAAGACTTTCCCAGTTCTGTGGGGATAACTGCCCCTGCACCAGAGCAAGGGTGAGGTTATGTAAACGGTGAGCCCGAGGAGAAGAGGTGGAGGAAGAGGAAGAAACCACCCTCACTTGTTTATCTCGAAATTCTGTGAAAGGTTCAGTTTTGAAATGTAACTCTGTGAGTGTGATGAGGAAGAAAACAGGTAAGAAATGACTTAAGAGACAGGTAGACAGACAGACAGGCAGACAGATATCTGTGTGTGTGTGTGTGTGTGTGTGTGTCTATCTTTTTGTCTGTCTGTCTGTCTTTATGTCTCTGGGTCTCTCTCTCTCTCTCTCTCTCACACACACACACACACACACACATACACAAAGGCCCTTGTAAAAACAACCAATAGGCTTTAGTAGCCCCAATCAGTGCCCTTGGCCTGTGTTTTCATTCCCTTCTTTGCCATTGTTTTGTAGAGACCTAATTAGATCTTTTTAGAAGAAGAATTTTGCTTAATTGGAAGAAGGTGATAAAAGGATGAAAAATAAATGAAAAAAATCTGTTTTCCAACAAACCCTGGGCATCCACTGGACACAACGATAATTATCACTAGTAAGCATAAACAAAGGATTAGGACCTACAAAACAAAGATATATCGGCAAAAATGGCTCCTTAAAATTATCTGTGGATTATTGAAATTTTGAAAGCTGATTTAATAGTGTGTAGATGAAGCATATATTAAAGGTTTAAAGAAGATCTCTCTCTTAAATAGAGCTCTGGTAGGCAATCATCTGCCTCTCTTTTCGTTTTCCAAGGCCATCACCAGTGATCACTGGGACGAGCGGGTCACCTTGTATTCTCTTGTTCCTTTTTCAATGTTTGTCTGTGTTAGGGTTCATAGTATTTTCCTTAAAAAAAAAAAGAACAAAAACAAAAGCAGCTCAGTACCACACTTGTCGTCCTTCTGCCTTTGCCTTAGGGTCTCGATCAGCACACGAATACGTGCCTTACACTTTCCACCTACTGCAATGTATTCCACAGAATCAAACCCCACAAATCATGTAAGCACATCCATCTGGTACACAATTAAAACTTGAAATGATTTGTAGTTGCAAATAACCCCACAAAAATCATTCTTGGATTGTCTTTGCAGATAGAAGGGTTTACCAAGACTCCTAAGTTAGAATTACTAACTGCATACTTAATTTGATACTGTCAAATGACATCACTAATCGATTGATATATATTGATATGACTTGATTGATATATATTCCTACCATAGGTGTCTAACTGTCCATTTATCTGCACCTTTTCCAGTACTGTATATCATTAAACTTCTTTCCATCTGGTAGGCAACAGTTAATATTCACTATTTCAAAGTATTTTCTACTACATCGTTTCACCGATTTGTTAAACACTGACAAATCTATTGGTGATTTATATTTCTTCTCTAAATTATATCTTCACTGCTTTGTTATGCCCTTGAGTTTGAATCCCTAATGAAACCGTGGAACTAGTTTTTTAATGTAAATGCAAGAGGGTCTTTGTTTAGCAAGCTTATGCTTGGACCACAAACCTCCAGCACACCAACATAGTGGATAAGAAGAGAGTGCAGCCCCTAGTGTAGGGAAAGACAAGCTTTTAAAGGGAAACACTGCAATTCAGGGAATGCATGTCTTAGTGACTCAGGATTGGGTAGAAGGAGTACAGAGTAAGAAGATTTCTGAAGCCATTGGTCAGTTTTTGGGCATGAAACCCTAACAAAGTACTATAAATCGTTGACAAGGTATTTGCCAGGGCAAGATGCCTGCAGAGACACCTGAATATTCTTAACTTTTACTGTCTCATACCTTAATTGGCTGTCCAGTTGACTGTCCGTTTTAAGTTTCTCTTTCATAGCACATTCCTGGACCTGATGTCAATCCCAAGTCATTAGTTGTTTTAAGAGAAGTCCCATCTTTAAGATGGGGTCTGTGAAGTCACATTTTCGTTAAAGAGTTTAAGGTCTCACAGTTTTGCATTTTGAAAAATACTTTTCTAAGAATTATCACTTGACACACTCTACTTACTGTTTCCTTTTATTATTATTATTATTCCAATTATATGAACTGAACCCATGGCACTTTCTGGGTACCCCAGAATGAACCAGGTCAGAGTCCTTCATCCTGGCCCATATTTAATTAAAGATTGCTTCAAATGTGGGTCAAAATTATGTGCTCTTATTATCATCAGGTGGGATTAAGAAATAAGCATGGTTGTAAGACGCTCTCGTGGGAGCGTGACCTACGTTTCCCTCCGTCTAGATTTTGTAGCCACTCTCACAAAGTTTTAAAAATGCTTGTTTATGATGTTGTAGCTGTTCTTTTTTTTTAAAGTTTATTAAATTATAAAAGTTTCCATTTCCGCCCCTCCTCCCAACACCCTCCCACTTCCCCCACTCCCTCTCCTCCTCCCTCTCCATCCCTAAGAGTAGTCAGGGTTTCCTGCCCTGTGGGAAGTTCAAGTTCCTCCCCCCTCCCTCCGGGTCCAGGAAGGTGAGTATCCAAACAGACTGGATCCCAAAAATCCAGTATATGCACAGGAAACAAGTCCCAGTGTCATTGTCAATGGCTTTTCAGAAAGGCTCTGGGCCAGCCACATCCAGAGAATCCGGCCACATTCAGAGAATCTGGTTAGATCATGTGCTCGTTCAGTTCCAGTCCAGCTGGCCTTGGTGAACTCTCATTAGATCAGTCCCCTTGTATCAGTGGGTGATGGGGCCCATTGCAGTCCTGATTTCTTTTTTCATTTTCTTCATCCTTCTGCTTCTCATTTGGACCGTGGAGGGCTCCGTCCGGTGCTCCAATATGGGTCTGTTCTTGATGATGGTTCTTTTACCCACAATTTCAAGTCCTTTATAAGATTGCAATATAGCAATGAAATAATTTTAATAATTAAGTAATAAGTATAGCAAAAATTATCAAGTCTCATATGTAAGAGTTGGCGTTGCATAGGCAACTTACTTAGTTTTGTATTTTACTTCTTCATCTTATATTTTGGAAAACTATTGCTAAGTTTGCCCTTTCCTTCTTTGAAATGAGTCCTACTACGTTGACCAGGCTGGCTTTAACTCCTGGGACCAAACAATCCTCCCAACTCAGTGACCAGAGTGGCTGGAATTACTGAATTACTGTGCCCGGCTAACGGTTCTATAGTCAGCTATCTGTCTTGGGGAGGATACTCATGGAAGCTGAGAATCACTACATTATTTGTGCTTATGGAGTACAACAAGAAGAGCAATTGCAGAAAACATCAATCTCTCAATATTTAACATGAATCTGTGGGTATTTATTTTAAATTTAGATTGCTTGTTTCTGTTGAAACCTAGCTTGTTTGGGATTTCTAAAAGTAAAATTAATATTCATAGTGCCTCAATCTGTGCCTGAAGGGTTGCTGGACACCACAAGGCTCTCTTAGCGAAGCAAATATGGTTCCCTTCAGCGTAGGTCAAACTTGGCAAATGCATAGAAAAAGATGGCTCTAGGAAAGTGGTAGACAAACTCAGCTAGGTTTCCTTTAACTGATGGTGATGCTGTTTGTTTTGTCTCTTTATTGAAAGAGGACCCCCCCCCCCATCCCCAGCTCTAGTTTTATCCCTCCGAAAGAGAGCCATGTTCTTATCTATGGAAACTCGGGGCACCCTTCCTGGCCTGAAGCTGTGCTATGGAGGACTGAATAGGCTATTGTTCTTCACGCTCTGGGTGTAGGCTCCTTTCTGTCTCCCGCAGGCCTGCTGTTTTCTCTTGACTTTTATGTTTATCACTTAAGTAAATTATGCAGCATGGGAGGAACACAACATACAGGATCCTCAACAGAGCTACTGCACATACAGCCAGGCTGGAATTCAGAACTTCATGGGCCCTCCTATCACCCTGTTTCCTTCTTTGATGGGAAATTTAAGAAATTTCCTTTCGTCTGGAAAGTTACACCTTCAAAATTACTGCACTGACTGCCTCTAAACCTCCAAACAAGGCTTGGACACAGCCAGATCAAGGAAAACACCTGGAGCTGTATACAGGCAAAAAAGGTGACTTTCAAAACTTACACATCCCTTGCTCCAAGGTACTCACATGCCATTTTACACCGACACCAGGACTCCTTACAGATCTATTTCTGACACCCACCCTCTGCTGTGCGCATGCTCTCCAAGGCTGAAGTAGGGAGGAATGGAACTTTTACGAAGTCGCTGGCGATGTTCCTCTGTGATAAAGGAGTGAATGGATGTGGAAAAATATCTATTTTTGCACTTGAAGACAGAGTTAGCTCATCGGAGGGCTTCAAGAAAAGCTGATCTTGATAAGACAAGGTGCCTCAGGTGAATCTGGGGGCCTCTCTGGGGTGATAATATGGTCCACCCATGGCTTCATGAACAAGTGAAGCCAACCCATATAAGTTAGAAAAATGTTTCCTTGTTTGCATATTAGGAATATTCGGCTAATTATTATTTATGTTAGGGTTAATTTTTTTCTCTTTTTTGTTTAAATATGTGTTAGTATCTCTATTCCTAGCCTTGGTGCCTCTCCTCACTGCTGTTACAGAGACCTTTAATGAGCTGACTCTGTTACTTTCCTGTCTTGAACCAGCTACTCCCTGGGGAAAGTCTTTGCAGAATAATCTGAGGTTGCCTGTTTTGAAGATGAATACTTTTTTTTTCTTTTGAGAATGGTATCTAATTTCCATTTATTCAGGGAAAAGGGAAATGTCTATCCGCCCAAGCCAGTCTTTAAAATAAGGTGATGAGGGCACTAGAGATAGGGCACAGTGAATAGGCACACTTGCTACTTTTCCAGAGGACTGAATTTCAGATCTCAGCAGCCATGTTTGGTCATTCAAAACCTCCTGCAACTCCAGTTCCAGGAGCTCTGACATCCTCTTCTGGAACCTGAGTAAAAGCATATGCTTCCATGCTCACGAGTGTGTGAGTACACGCGTGCTTGCATATACACACACACAGACACACACACATACCAGTAAAAAATTTAAAAATCTAAAAAGCTTTAAAATGATTTGTATATTTAAAAGTAAAATAAAATAACTTTATGAAATTAAATTCACCTTCTGCTAATTCAAACCCAGAGTCGTCCACTTTCCTCTATGTGACGTTGACTCATGTCTTAACTTATGTCCAGGGAGCCAAATAAAAGCTTCCTGTATAGTAAGGGCATAAAATAAAACAAAGCGCTATGGTATTCTAGGTAGCAAAATAAAGTCTTGAACAAGAGCCGGAATGGAAGCCTAACGAGATGGTGGCAGAAATCTCCTCATTCAGCACCACCTCACTTCTCTCCCAGGCTCATGTGAATAAACAGATATTTCGAGCTGAAAGGAACACAGGAGTTTAGGAACTGGGTGTGAAAATGCTTTGCGAACACATCTTGGTTTACCAAAGGGACTACACACGTATTTCAGCGCTATGCTCTGTAAGGGCGATGAGGCCCCTCTGCCGCACATGTGGATACTGGTAGTTGGCAGGCAAATTTATGTGGAGTTAAGGTTGTTGCCTCTGAGCGTTCCCTTTTGAGCTCTTACTACTTAGATCAAAATTGACTAGCAATAGTTTATTTTGTACTGTGAGTTACACATGGGCTCTTGTGCCCGTTCCTCCTAAATGTTGTGTTTGTAGATGTGGAACTTGAGGTTTAGAGAGCATCTGAATCAGCTCAGGCTGCTGGACACCAGCCAGCGTAGCAAGTCTGGTAATCTAAGACCCTGGGTGACTCTACATGACAGGCATTTTTGTTTGCAGGGCTCGGGGGGGCTTCAGAGTCTAAGATCAAGGTATTGACTTGATACTGTGGATCTCTTCCTTCCTTTAGATGGCTGTCTTCTTGCTGTGCCCTCAATGGAAGAGACCTCTCTGATGTGCGTTCTCTCAAGGACACGGTCTCTTAGATCAGGGTTTCTTCCCACTGACCTCATTACCTCTTTATCCAGTGGCCATCTACATTGGAGTTTAGGGTTTCAACACGTGCACACGTGGGATACTCTTTAGTCTGTATTTTGAAACCATCAGACCAGGGTTTGAAACTAGGGATCTGGCACTGGAGCAGTAGGGTCAATATTCTTGCTATTTTTGTGGATGGTTAGCAGGTTGGCCACAGTTTCTTGAAGAAATTCCTGCCTTTCTGTCTGTGTTCTGGACTCAGTGTATCTGTTTACCTGCCTATACCAAATCTTCCCATGTCCCTCAGGGCTCACTTCATTCATACTAAAGCTGGATCTCTACAGAAAATCAAAATGCTCCAGGTAAGAGGATTTCTTGCCTTCCAACAATGGAAAGTTAGTTTTTGAAACACATGGCAGGCAGTCTCTTAAAGAGACTGTTCTCACATTCAAGTCATCCTTAAGAACACAATAGCCCCTTTGGAATGGCTTCCTTCCTTCCTTCCTTCCTTCCTTCCTTCCTTCCTTCCTTCCTTCCTTCCTTCCTTCCTTCCTTCCTTTCCTCCTTCCTTCCTTCCTTCCTTCCTTCCTTCCTTCCTTCCTTCCTTCCTTTCTTTCTTTCTTTCTTTCTTTCTTAGGTTGTTTTTTCTTCCCCAATGCTTCAGAAAATTACTATTTAATTAATTTTTTAAAAATAACTCCTTTTTTACTTTTATTGACAGACATTTCTTTTACAATTTTTGCATAGAAGACATAAAACACAAACTTAAAGTTAAAAGATGTCTTTTGATTTCCAGAAATGAGAGGAAACAGTGCATTAATGTACAGTCTTAAATGTCTCTAACTATGACCCACGTGTAGTATTTAGAGCTTAAAAGAATGATAAAAAGCAATATGACAGGCCCCTTCAGAGATAGAGTGAGAAAAGAACTTGGACTGTGTTCATTCTGTTCCATGGAGAGTGCAGCACACCTGAGACTTGCGTGGTGGGCAGCTTGACCAGAGCATCCTCAGCATCCCCTCCTCAGTGATGTAGAAGCTGAAGGGGAATGGCAAGTAGGCACTTACCATTCTCTGAAAGTAAATCCTAGAGGACAAAAAAGAGAAAACACAGGAGTTCTGGAATCTGTACAGTAGAGAGAGGCTACATTGCCGTTGAAAGACAAGTGCTTCACCTCATTGTATCACAACCTACACTTCCGAGCAGAATGTTGTAACATGAGGGACTGGCTTGTTGGGGTTTCTGTCCCACCCAGTACCCCACAGTCGGCAAGTCCCAAATAAAATCAACCACACAGAGGACTTCGTAAGTTATAAAGCTGATTGGCCCATTAACTCTTGCTTCTTATTAGCTAACTCTCATATCTTGATTAACCCGTTGTTCTGATCTATTTTTGCCATATGGCTCAGTACCTTTTTTAGCTGGGCAGATCACATCCTGCTGCTTCGGTGATCTGGGCAGGAGTGGGAGGAATCAACTTCCTCCTCCCCAGAATTCTCCTTCTCTCCTTGCATCATTTTCACTTGCTGTCTGGTTTTCCTGCCTACACCTCCTGCCTGGTCAATCAGTGTTTATTTAAAACATGATTGACAGGTCACAGGCAATTCTCCCGCACCAGGATGTTATTTAAAACATATAATAAGTGACTTGACACAGGCCTTCAGAATCAGAACAGAGAGCAGAGTCATAGAAATTGGCCAGTTCATAAACACGTAATTAGTGGGTGTGACCTGACTGACGTGTATGGGCAGGGAGCAGATCTGCCTTTGACTGATATTTATACTCATGGAGTATAAAATAAAGTGTACTTATTAAAAGATTCAGCTTGATAAATGAATTCCACAACTTATATAGTGAAAAATACTTTCATATTTCCCCAGTTAGTCATCAAGATATATAGTCTACAATCTAATATTTTTATAACACTAAATTCATACAATTTTAGCTTTCATCTATAAAACTTGGCTAGATTTGATATTTTGAAATATTAACACATTTACTTAACCATAAATTTCCTCGAGGACAAGGATGAATGTTATCCATTAATTGTGTTACATGCTTCATAGACTCTCTAATATCCCTTTCTAACATGCACACACATGGGCACACACACATACGTGCACACACACACACAGGCACACACGCATGTACACACACACACGCACACACTCAGGTACACACGTACACACACACGCACACACAGGCACACACATATGCATACACACATGTACATGCACACACACATTTATAATAATGTACTTTCAGAGCTGTGCACGCCTTACATGAATACTTCTATGATTCATTTTTGTTTAACTATGAAAGTCACTGCCACTCCCTTTTGCATTACACTTCCCTGTCCCCTGAACAGGTGTGTGTTTGTATATTCTGACTTAGATTTTATATGTTTTGGTGGATATCATTTCGCTTGTATCTTAATCCAGTTCCAACAGAAAGGAGTCATACGATGGCCGAGCTTCCCCATTCTCCGATTTGGCTCCCTCATTTGATTAATTCTGAAGACTTTACAATTCACATTTGGCAAGTTTTGCGTAAGCTGAATTCACCTCAACTTCCAACACACGCATTCCCTTCTAGTGTCAACCCTGGTGGTGACCTTCCGAACGACTTTTAGATGCGTGTTTGACTTCTGTGCTATTTAAAACTTCTTCTTTTTACTTTTGTGTTGAGTCTACCTCCAGTCCTGCTCTGCTTCTCTACGAAAATTGTTCTCTTCAAATGACTTTAATAATAAAAAATAAAAAATAGCCACTGTTTTCAGGTACCCTGTGATGGCCACATTAGAACAATGGGGCCATGCTGTGCTACTTAGCCTGCCTATTCCCATTCTTTTCCCCCAACACTTCTGCTATGTCCAGTCCCAGACATGACCAACATTCTATGCTACACAATACTGCCCTTCCTTCCGGAAGGACAGAGCAGTACGGAGATATGAAGGCAGGCGCCAATGCCACAGCTGAAATGAATGAATGCCTTCTTGAGGAATTTTAACCAGCTAGGGTGTCCTTCAGGGGAGGAGCACTACACAGACTCTCCGGAGAGCAACATGACCAGCGCCTGTGATGCTTAGCGTCCTCAGAGCCGAGGGTGGGTGCTGTCCACCATGTGCACTGCGGTGCTAATGCTAAATGAGAGCCTGGTAGGAAACAGATGACAGAACTTGAGCAAGACTCTTTTTCCTTTTAAAAACTAGAAGATTCTGTTTTGAGTACAGGTAGCCATAGAGTATCAAATTCTAAGTGTTCTGGCTGTTTGAGGGAGAAAGAAAAAGCAAAGTGATTAAGTGATTCTTTCTTTCTTTTTTATTGTAGAAAAGGAGCGTGAGGTTCTCTCAGGAGCCCTGGGGAGTGGGAGCGCTTCTAGATAGGGTTTGTGTAACTGTACCTCAAACCACAGCAGTCACGTGGGTCCGTTCTGCTTTGCTACTTTTTGACTGCCTGTCAGAGGGTGCATTTCACTTCCCCCCTCTGGCAAGGCCACTGCAGCATGTGCTGGCGGGATTAATCTTTGTCCACAATGTCTTTGCAAAGGCTTCTACAGCAGCAGAGCAGCAATGGCAACTTGGAGTACTGTGCTGATTCCTCATATGGTGCCTACTCCATGCTCACGGGCCCACTCACGATGGAGGACGGCAGAAGGATCCAGATGCTGGCAGACACTGTGGCTACTTTGCCTCGGGGAAGAAAACAGGTACGATTGCACTTCTGTCTAGAATGTTCACGTTTGTCTGATGACGGTCGAAAGTGGTACTTGCTCCTGCGTGTCTCCATGAAATTCTTGACTCCTAGTCTCAATTCCCATCCTTAGGAGTGAGCTTGGTTCAAAAGAGAATCTTTCCCCACCTATGGATAATCTCTGTCTACTAAGTCAGTCCACTTAGGAGTTACTGACTGTATGTGCGGGGAAGAAGGTGACATGCGCAAAAGAGACAGTGTAGCACTCCAGAGAGGGGGAAACAGTCTTAATTTTTTTAAAAGTAAGACTCAAATATTTCTTTTTAAGTATGTGCTCAAGTGAAATGAGGTTGTTGAGCTCAACAAACTTGAAGATGGTTTACAGGGATGCAAGCATCATCATCAGAATTTTCCCCTTTGTGTCTCCATCGATTCTCTCACTCCTGTTCTCACCTCCAGGCCTAGGTAGTCCTACTAGTTCCCAATCAAGAGACGATGCGTCCTGGAACACAAAGGTTGTGAACTAAATTAGCTCCTCATCTCCAGAACATTGACACAACCCAGAGATGCTGGGAGGGAAAACCTTTGTGGGGAGGTAAACATTGACCAAACACCCAGTTTGGCTGCTTAGTGGCTGTGGCATCTTGAGCAAGGTGCCAGCCGCCCTCACAGTATGTCCCTTACAAAAAAAGGCTATTGTACGAAATTCCATTCATTTGATTAGGCAACGGCAGAAACACCATCCTTGAACTCTGTACTCCTTAAGTAAGGAAATGTATAGGGCACCCGGTGCTTGGTAAAGGCTGTTTGGAAATTTTTATTGCATAAACTTTTTTTTAGAGATGGGCACTCACTTGGGAAAATCTATGTCTACAAGAATTTGTTCTGAATTTTTGGCCTTGAATTAACCACGTATCTCTTTGTATTTTTTGGTCATATTGATTGGTCCAAAGTATATATTTGAATTTTCATACAACAATTGTACACAAGATGTTTAGCATTGGCTGAGAGCCTGAGAGTATAGCTATGTGGTCTTATGTGCATTGTGTTCTTCTCTGAGTGCTTTTAACCTTAGCATTAAGGAGTCCCAGCTTGGAGGCGAGGCAGCTTCTTCTTTCAGCGATATGGTGAACTGATCCCTTGGCATTTTCCACAGCGATGAAGATGAAGATGATGGCATCATTTGCCAAGACTTGATTATCACTTTCAATCCAAAGTGCTTTCATGATTTAAAGTTTCACGAACATTTGTATCAATTTACAAATGGGCAGCACAGCAAACACCAACATCTTTACTCAGGTTCTAGATAAACTTTGGTCCATTTCTGTTTCTATTTGCCATGAAGCTGTTAAACTCAATTCTGTTCATTTGTTTAGTCTATGATTTGTTCTCTGGGTACATTTCTTAGCGGGAAAGCAACTTGCTAAGATTGCATCAAGGGATGGATCTTTCCACATCTCCTTTTCAGCTCAAGCATGAAATCATGCTGGACCCCTACAAGGCAAAAACCATCAGACTAGCTAGATCAGTCACAAGGGCCTGTTTCCTTTCTAGAGAAGGGTTACAGTTTAGGGACAGAACGAATAGGTGCTATACAACAGATATGTAACATGACTCTGAAAATCATCCTGCAGTCTGGTACCCCTAAACAAGGGACTCCCTAAGGAGGAGGCACAGACGCTTGGGCCTTGGGGGTCAGGTTTGCACAGTCACACAGTGCTTGGTGTGTCAGAAAGATGCAGTGTGCCTGTGAGAGAAGAGACAGACTTGTGGGTAAATTTCCTTGAGAAAGCAGTTCAGTTGGCTGTTGCTGTCCATGCTAGTTCTAAAACCCCCACCCATGTAGAACAAAGACTGCAGATAATGGAATCCCTGGTGTGAAGTGGCAGTCTATTTGCATGTAAACTGCTAGGATCAGGTCTAATACCTAAGACATGAACACTGGCTATATGTCTAGTTGGCACATTGCATCATTTGGAGAATGATGACAGTAAAGAAACATATCCGTTCAGTTCAGATGTCATGTTTTGTTTCTATGGAATCTCTTTGTCTTCAGCTGGTTGAATGGATGGATGCAGAAATCTAACTATAATTGGACCAGCCTCCAGAGCCACTGAGTAGGTTTGAGATGTTGTGAAATTTAGGAACTTCGTTCTAGAAAAGTGGCGGGTTGGTGGGTGGGCTTTTACAGTAGTTGGAGAAAGAGGAAATGAAGCAGTGAAGAGGTAAAGACTTGGTGGTCAATGGCACTGAAGGCCGATGAGGCACATCTGGTTCTTAAGCCTGAGTAAGGCTACTATGAATGGGAAAAGGACAACCAGTAGGATTCGGTGACTATTGGAGGGAACGGTAAGAGGGATTTAGGCATATAAAATGTGTGAGCATGCAGACTTCCTAGACCATTAACTTATTACGTGTTCTCTATTTCTTCGCTTTCTCTTCTTGTCCTCTTTAACACACTGTGTGATATACTTCCCCTATTCTTCAGACTTTTTCTGGCCTAGTGGTGGTGGTGATCTCTAAGCCAAGGCCAACTTGGTCTATAGAGTGAGTTCCAGGACATCTAGGGCTACGCAGAGAAACCCCATCGCGGAATTTAAAAAATAACAAACCCTTTTTCTAAACCAAACCTTTGGAGCACGGTACCCGTGGTTCTATGTAATCACTGTCAGTGAAACTTTATGCAGGTGTATGCCACGATTTTATAATTTTCCACATGGACGTTTGCTTCTTATTAATTGTTTTCTTAGAAACACAAACAAACAACAGCAAGGACAAAAGCCACCCCTCTGGCACTGTCTGCGTGGTCTGCAGCAGGATCCTGTGAGGCAATAGTAGCAGCAGCAGCAGCAGGTGTTCCTCTGTCTGCTGTTATTTTCAACACTTTGAGGGCTGACGTCAACATTCGTACTTCTTGTTATTGTGGCTTTGGTTTCTGCAAAGCTATATCTGGCTAGCTTCTAGCTTCACCTTAATCTTCAGAATCCACTGGGTGTTTGCACCCTAATCCTAATTGTTTAAAAATAGATTTCTGTGTGTGCCTATTATTTCAGTACCTGCATTGGTAGGGAGTGCCAGACAGAGCAGTAACGCTTCTAATTTTGAACATAGGTTTTTGGGGCAAAGCCCCTGCAATATAAAACCCTGAGGGAGGTTGATGGAAGAGAAGGGAAGTCTTGTAAGCATGCCATGTCCAAGGGGTAGAGATAGTGCCTGCCTGACACTCTCACAAGGCTGCAATGAAGGTGGCTCTTGCCTAGTGTGGCAGTGAGAATCAGGAACCTGGCACACAGGTATGCAGTTTAATTATGAATTAGACCCAAATTGATTGCCATTGTCTAGTTTTCTTTGAGTGATTAAATTTTCACTAAATCGGAAGGTTCTAGAAAGCTGGTTTCAGACACAGTTTCAGGTAGGGATGGTGCTAAATGCTTGTAATGGGTGTAGTTCTCAGTTGAGTTCTGCCCACAGGGATGTTCTTTGGACTTTTGCCAGTATCTCATTAGGCAAAATCAATTCTGCAGTGTTAGGCTGGTTCAAATACTCAACCGTTCTTGTTTTGAAAAAGGTGTGGGGCTATAATCAGACCTTCCTGGAAGCTGGAATGTCCTATTTAGCTCCCTTAGAGGTATTATAAGTTAGGGCATTGGCTTCAGTTTCATTATTTTGGTGTGTCTTTGGGTAGCTTGATCCTTTCTGTCTTAATTGTCTGACTTTCAAAAGATGTGGAGAACTGTATTCATGGAACAGTTGAGAATGAAAGTGAGATAGGCAGAGAATTGGGAAGAATCATAATTCGAAATAAAGTATTAAAAAAAAAAGAAGAAGACCACCTCTGTATCCAGTCCTTCCCCTAACTACACCCACAACTCTCGCAGGAAATGAGTCCATAGAGCCAGGACAAAAACAAAGGTCTGCCTTCGCAGCCAAAGTGCTTCTGTGTTGGTCTCTGAGCTGCGTTTAGGAGGTTTCACCATCAAGCCGTGTTTCCGACTTCCTCTCTGCTTTGCCCGCCGACAGCTGCTGTGTTTGGTCTTGGTTTTCCACTAAAGAGAGACCTGCGAATCGCTGTTTAGCAGGAGACACACGGTGTGGAATATTAATGCCTTGCCTTTTAAGTCGTCTCCCCAAAAGCAGAGGAACGTCCCTGCGATCAGTCCCAGACATCACTAGACTCCTAAGTCTAAGACGCTAAGGAGCCTGGTTTGCTGTAGTCAGAGCCGAATGTGCTGCTTTCAAGTCTGCCAAATTGCTAAACCTAGACTTCTCATATTAGATAATGTGTAATAAAAGACAGCTGTTGCCAGCATATGCTGTGAATTGCACACCAGTTCTCCATTCATGATTTCTTTCTTGTGTGTGTGCCATCACTACAACACAGGAAGACTCTGGCTGGGAGGGCAGTCTGTCTGCTCAACACCTACTCCAAGGTCAAATCTTCAAATAGGGCTGATGCATGCCAGGGAGACAGACACAGAAAAAACTTAATTCAGAAAACCCTTGAGAAGGCCTTAGGACACACTCCAAGTAACAAGCAGTTTAGCAGGGGAGCAAGGCAGATGCCTGTGAGTAGTTTCTTTTTATGTCACCCCTTTGGACAGCTCAGATCAAAACCAAGAAGACTTTGTGTGATTGGCCACCATCAGAGAGTTTCACGGTAGCTAATGCATTTAAATTGCTTTGTATTTATATACTCATTGTTTAAAATCTCCTCCAGTCCAGAATGGAAACTAATTTATAATCTGGTTTTGTCTGGACGTTTTGTGTCACTGGTAACCCAAACATATCAGCCACGGGAGTGTTCCTCATTACTATTTACCCAGCAAGCTACACATAACTGTTACAAGGAGAGAGGTGAGCAACTCCTTGCCTGAATGGAGAAGTCTGATCTATTTTAAATTTTAGAGTTGAGTCTATCCATAATAACCTGTCACTGAAAAGGCATACTGAGGAAATCCTGAGGCTCACATCAATTCTATGTCTATGGGGCTAAGAAAGGGACACTGAACACTGTGCTAGTCAGATGTTTTCTTAGTTCTTGCCAATTGGTTAGTTCTTGAGGACTGGTTAATTGTTAACATTAGTTTATTTAGCATTAGGTCTTAAGATACCACCATTTTAGTTTATTTTCTCTTAGCCCTCTTTCTATACTACTTGATGGTTTTAAAATCCTTTTATATGTTTTAGATTGTCAGGGTCCAGCCTTGACAAAAATATCTCTTGCCAGGGTAGGGGTGTAGAAATCAGAAAAATAAGTAAAGAGTATGAAGATACAAGTAAAATAATAAAACAGAATAGTATAGGGAGGGAGTTTCAGTGAATACTAAAATCGCCTGTGTTTAATTTTTCACATTTTTATCTTTTGAAAATCATCTTTGATTTTTTTCTCATGAAGCTTTAATTTAATGAAGGACAAAGTTAAAGAGGATCTTAGCGCATCTGACTGAACTTGAATGTCTTACTCGGGATCTCTCACCATCTTTCAGTTGCAGATGGCGTCTGAGGTTTAGTTCTGTCTGTCTGTTTTACTATTTTTAAAGTCACATTCTACTCTAGGCCTCTGTGAATCACCGAGGTGAGAAATAAAGCCAGTTTATTTCTCCAGAGTCCCAAAGCACACAGATGATTAGCTGAAGAAGTGAAGCGTTCAATCAGATGCGCTCTTCATCTAGATGGGTACACATGGGCACATACAAGCCTCCGTGTGGACGGTAATGCGAGATGGCAAACCATAATAGTAAGAGCAACGTTTTAAAAACACAAAACCCTCCACTGGGATTGTAATTAACAAAATTAAATACAGCTGAACTGAGTATTTGTCAATCTGAATGAAGGGTGAATCCAAGGAGATGGCGATATTGAAAATAGATCAAGAAAATATGAACACAATGTAAGGGTGCGATGTTTGTGAATATCACCTTCTTTTTTTAGCCCCAATTCACAGGGATGCAGCTTTCTGATGTAACTGAAAAGTTCCTAACCCTGTTAATTTTTCCATGCCTCCCCCCACCGTGTGTGTGTGTGTGTGTGTGTGTGTGTGTGTACACTAAGTATTAAGGCAGAAAATCAGATTATGACAAACCATCCAAATTGCTGCAACTATCCCATAACTAGTCCTTATAAATTAACATTAGAAACTTATTACAAGCCTAGAGGGTAATTTGGGGCCTGAGCCTTCCTGTTTGGGACTCCAGGCACATCTGACAAAAGAGGACAATGCAGCTGTTACACATGAAGCCTGTGTGGTGACATCATCTCTCCATTATATGTAGTGACTGGTGGCTGAATTTTTAACATCGAGGCATTCCAGAAAATTTGTGAACTTGTTGGCATTTGGTACCTGGCAATTTGAATTTATGGTAATGTAGGCATCTATGGAATTTGTCCTGTATGCATTAATTTCTCATATGTATTTTCTATGTCTGGGTTTTATCTTCACATTATTTTTAGTTATCATTATCAACCTCTTTGATCTACCATTTTGATTGTTTATGAATGACAATTACATTATGTTGGCAGTTAAATGTCATGGCCCTTGCTGCTCTTGTAGGGGACCTGGATTCAATTTCTGGTGTTCTCATGGAAGTTCCTGACAGGCAGTCTTTAATTCCAGTTCCAAGGATCTGATGACTTCTGACCTGCACAGACATAGGTCATGCACACCATGTACATACATACGTTCAGGCAAAATATTCATATAAGTATATAATAAAAATAAAATATTTTTTAAATATCATGGCTTAATTAGGGGATTAATGATATGTTTGAAGTCCTTAGAACAATATTTAAGAAAGGACTAATTAATAACTGTCATCTATAAAATGTTTCGTAAACAGAGGAAACCAAAACTAAAACTGGTCACAGTCCCTTAAGATGAAGGTCTCTCCTGTTGCTGACATTTTCTCTTTATAAGAATTTGGGTCTGTCCCGGAGCCTTATTGTTTATATGACTTTTCCCAAAATGAGCAGAGGAGTGAAAGTGTTGTTATTTATAGCATTATGAGGTTTCTTCACAGTTTTGGCAGGAAATCTCACTACGCTCTTCCTAAACTATTGTGAAAATAAATCATAATCAGAATTGGGGTTTGGAGTCCCTCCTTTATTATTTTTCTGAATCTATTTCTTATTTTCTATTCTAACTACTTGTGTGTGGGTGGTGGTGCTAGTGACACTCTCTCTCTCTCTCTCTCTCTCTCTCTCTCTTTCTCTCTCTCTCTCTCCCTGTGTGTGTGTGTATGCACACATGTGCATGCGTGTAATGCTATGCATGAGGAAGTATCAGAAGATAAACTGCAGGAGATGGTTCTCCCTTCCTACTGATCAAACCTATGCGGTGAGGCTTGTGAGCATCTTTACCTACTGAGCCATTTTGCCAGCGTCTTAAATTATATTTCTGTATGTGAGCTCATTCTTTACAGATTATCTTAACCTGGTAAAAGGAGTAACATGTAGAACTGTTACAGTAAATATAAGCATTTCGTCTGCAGCTACAGAAAATATGGACTATGGTTTCCATGCCAAACTCTGGGTAGGAGTTTCAGTATGGTTGTAAATTGCTATAGCTCAGTTTGAGAGGTTAACATAATCTTGGGTTAGACATAAAGCAATCCTTAGAAACTTGACGTTCTGATACAGGGAGCAAACATTCTCCTCACCCAGTATCTTACTATCTGAGCCTCTCTTCATCGTCTCAATAGAATGTCTGGGAGTCCCTCTTCTCCCAGACTCTCCTTCGCTGTTGTGAGAGAATGGACAGTACTAATCTTACCTAATAAAGTTTCCAGGATGATGATGAAGAACAAAGTCCTTTGTAACCCAGAACAGTTGCAGACACATCTTAAAGACCTTGAGATAACTCTGCGATCTTTGTATTTTTCAGCTTGCTTTGGCCAGATCAAGTTCTCTAGGTGAATTTTCCTGGTCTCAAAGGTAAAGAGATTCCTTTTCCTTCCTTCTTTCTTTCTTTCTTTCTTTCTTTCTTTCTTTCTTTCTTTCTTTCTTTCTTTCTTCTTTCTTTCTTTCTTCCTTTCCTTCTTTCTTTCTTCCATCCTTCCTTCCTTCCTTTTTCTTTTTTATTAGGTCTCTGTCAGAGATGTTTATGGATATAAGTGTTCCAGTATGTGCGCACGCGTGTGGGTGCACACACACACACACACACACACACACACACACACACACACACGTGCGCGCATTTACACCTGCACATGCTCACAATAGTATGCACCACTAATCCATAATAAAATTACAGAAATGAAAACTAGTTTTTATTGTAACAGTAATTGTTAATGCTAAATATATTCCAAATATGATGCTTTGTTACTTATGCAGTTTAAACTTTTTTCTTTCAGAAAGCTTGTTACTGTGGAAAAGCAGGACAATGGAGCATTTGGATTTGAAATACAGGTGGGCAGTTTGTAAACATTCTAGATTTTCAAGGAAGAAGCAGACACTAATTACACCATAATATTTGGAAAGAGCGATGTGGTTAGGACAGGCTTAGAACGATGATGGGGACTGGCTTTTATTTAGTGTGTGACTGATTTTCAGTACACTAAGTACTACCAGGGAGAGGAAACACTGGAACTTCTGTTTCCCTAGAGACACACTTTCTCCTTGGGCCCAGTCACTACAGTCTAAAGGATTGGTCAGACACAGATGCTTGACATTTCAGGACCTTAAGAGGAAAGCAAAGGACATTTTACAGAAGTTTATTTTCATATAATCATATTCTTGTACTGTATATCTATCAGATTTTAAATACTTGAGCTAGGCATGGTGGTCCATGGCTTTAATCCCAGCACTTGGGAGGCAGAGGGTGGAAGGGAGTTCCAGGCTAGCCAGGACTACATTGTGAAACCCTGTGTCAAAAAATAAAAGGGCAAGTTAAGAAAAATACTTGTGAGATGGTAAATTTTATATATAAATCCATATATACCTTAACAGAGACCCAGCATTTCTTATTGGGTACAATAAGAAATTTGTAACCCTTTCCCCATGATAATAATAGATATATAATAATTACATATGTTATTATTTATATATATATAATAGATATGTAATATTATTTATAATATATAGATAATAATAGATAATAACTCTATTACTTGAAAACCATGGGTAGAAATTTTTACCCTTCTTTATGGGTTTCAGTGTGGCTGTCCAAGAATTTTTTTATGTGCTGTCTGTCTTTTCACGATTATGTTTGTGAAGATGGCGAATGGAGGCGGTCACGTGGGCTGTCGTTCAATCGAGAGCAGTAGTAACAACTCCAGTCTCAAGTTTTCACATCATTTCTGCCTTTCTTTCTGATGTGCTTTGCACAATCGGGTTCTTATGCTCTACGTCAGATTTTAGATCTTCGCTCCACCGAGTGCTGCTTTTGGAAAACCTTGGTGTGATATCAACCCCATAAAAGGAAACCTGGTGTATATTTTAGTAGCCAGAGGAGGAAACTGCTGCCTTAAACATGCTCTCTGAGTAAAGAAACAACCTGGAATGATCAAGGAAGTCGTGGGAGAAAAGACTTCTGCTTTCTGAGATCCCTACTTTAAAGTTTACCATAAAAACATGGAGACATAATTTTCCACAATAATGGGGGATATCTATAAGATTTTGAAAGTATGGTCTCCTCACAGGAGCCATTTGCCTTTCTTTGAAGGGATGCTGCATGCCCATTACGGGCCTCTTCAAGGTTGCCTCGTGGTAGCAACTGGAAGCAGGGTGACCGAGGGCCTGCCTGTCTTGTTTTCCCACTAGTGGGTCACATTGCTACATCCTTCCTTGTCTCTTTCACCGCAAGAGTGTGTGTAGAATCATACACATCATCATTACTAGACAAGGGGCCTCAGAGACATGACAGTTTAGGAGCTCAAGGAGACCTGGTAGTTCTAGCCCTAAGCTAGATAACAGTACATACATGTTATCTCAGAAGTTAACAATTCACAGCAGTGCTCTTGACAATTGCTTTCCGAGCCAATGACAGTGTCAGGATAGGAGATATGGGTATAAGATGGGGCGTAATAAAAACTCAGAGACAGATATTGGGGTTCACCCTGAAGATCAGAAAAACAAAGCAGCCAGCCACTGGTTATTACCTTGACCTCAGTTCCAAAATGATGAATCCTGCCTCTAGGAAACCTCCGAATGAGATGGAGAATGAGAGCTGTCTTCTGTTTTATAATCCTCTCTAGTTCTGGAATTAAGGGTGTGCATTACTTCCTGGTTTCTATGGCAAGCTAGTGTGACTACTGGATTTAAAGGTGTAAGACTGACCAGTATGGCTGTTTTGCTTTTCTCATCTTCAGGCAAGCTTATTTATTAAAAACACAAATGAAACGCCACTACAAAGTATTTTTTTCTGAGTCTACATGGCTTTTGGGTTTGCTTTCTGTCTCTAATCCCCAAATTGACAACTGCACTTTGTTCACCTTGACACCTGGGAGTGGAGGGCGGGTCTCCCTGTTGATGGGGAGTGCTAGAACAGTAGCTTCTAGAAGGTGTATTAGCTCAATCCTTGGCTCTTGCAGCACATAAACTAGCTTGGCTTCTGTTTCGAGAAGGAGCTGAGCTGTGGTGTGATCTAGGGCAGGAAACTCTCAAAAAGGTTTCTGATTCAGGTGGGACCTGCGAAGCTTCTCTGCTTTTCAAATAGAGGATTCTAAACACTTTATAGTTGAGCAGACATCTTGTAGCATTTAGCAGGACCAAGTGGCTAGCTCTTAAAGCAACATGCTTGCAACTGATTATGGCGTCTCAGCCATAGATTTCTCGAGAAGGAAACAATAATGTGGCTTAATTTTTAGTAATCAGATCTTTAAAAGACAACTCAAAACACTGATTTTGGTTCTAGATGGAATTCCATTCCACAACTAAAATTATTAAGTAGGAAAGCATGCTTGTTTGGAGTTATGGGAGTCCTATATGTATCAAATGTCTCCTTAGTGTTTTACACATTTTGACGTGAAAACTAAAAACATCATCAATAAAACCCAGTACCACTGAGTTTTTGTATCAAACAGAGACACTTGGGGAAGCATGTCTCTTTTTGTTTAGTTGGATGACTGAGGAACTGGTAAGAATTCAGGGCAGGAGGGGTCTTGTGCACTGAGAACTGAAATTGATCTAGTCTATTAGGCCACTTAGAACAAACACAGGACAGATTGCCTTCATTTGCAGAACTCTGATTTACTATAATCACTGCCGGTTTTATTATGTTGGATATTTGAAATATCCGCAGTCTTCCTGCTGGATATTTTGTGTCTCATACTCTTCCCCAGTGCCTGCTTTAGCCTGCAAGACCCACAAGGAGCTTTTCCTTTGCACATGGCTACCACTGTTTCATCCCACGGAGAATAAGAAGTTTAATTTCTTCCTTAGTAAATACACAGTGATAGCATCGGGTGGTCTCTGGGATTTGAAAACAGACCATTTAGAGCCACTTGCATCCCACTCTCTTGTTCATGCCAGATGTTCTTTATGAATGGAATTGGCTGCCAATGATCTGCTGGAATTACAAAATTGGTACCTTCCGTTCAGTGTACAGCGAGGAAAGCATTTCCAAGTTGGCCTTTCCCCTTACCTATTGTGCCACTTAATGCTGCTGGCACGCGTTGATGTTTTGACAAATATTTGCTGACGTCTTTGAAAAGTTACCATGTACCCACTTCAATTTTATAGACCTACAGGCTCCAGAACCAGAACATCTCCTCCTCGGAAGTATGTACCATGATCTACAAAGTACAGGAAGACAGCCCCGCTCACTGCGCCGGCCTGCAAGCTGGTAACCTAGCCCTGCACATGCTAGAAGCTATTTAAATAGCAAGAAACTCTTTTGAGAGTGAAGGTTGGGAAGAAGTGGTTGCTTGGAATTTTCTTGAGCGACACTGGGGGTGGAGCTTGCTTGCTTGTCTTCATTTCCACGTCAGGAGGCTTCGCTTAAGTAACTAATAAAATACTGATTTTCCTTGGCGTCTCCCAGGTGACATCCTTGCAAATATCAATGGTGTGAGCACAGAAGGCTTTACCCACAAACAAGTGGTTGACCTGATCCGATCATCAGGAAATCTGCTAACGTAAATATCCACTTAGTTGCTGTGGGGTTTCAAAGACGTTTTGGTGTCTAAGAATGTCTGGGGGGGCGGGTGTTGCTGTAAGTGGATAGACTATTTGTGGGTCACCGAAAACAAGGCAGCACACACAACTTTGGGATGGGTGCAGACATTTTTATGGGGTTCTTTTGTTTCTCAGGGTTTCATGAGTCATGAACGTATTGTCAACATCTGAAGTCAGGGAATGTCACTAGACAAAAGTGTTTTGTAGAAGGGATATCATTTGCTAATGTATTTTTAATATCTGATTCAATAAAACTGGCACACATTTCTTTGGACCAAGAGAGATTAGTCCTGCTTTCATGGTTCCTGTAATCTTTCAGCTATACCATTTTTCTCTCTCATATTCTCAAACATCTTGTTTTCCTCTGTTACTGTTCCATAAGGGTTAGTGAAAAAAATTCCTCAATGTTCCCCACCTTGGAATATACATAGTAACATGTACTCATGTTCAACTGATCAGAATGATACTGGTCTTCCCAGCTGTTCAATGGGCTTAATCTTTGAGGCTGATTTTAAAAACCTCAAGGACATAAATCTACAAGGATAGACATTGCATCACAATGTCATACAGACAGCACTGGGCTTGCTTTTGTTTGTTCCAAGAACCCAATTATAATAAGCAATTATAATTGAATTTATTGTTGCATTAAGATCATATATACTGAGCAAATATTAAGTTTTTTTCTCTGTGTATGTTCTAAAAAGGCAAAAATAAAGACCGTTGAACTCTAAAAATTACAGAAGATTTCTAAGAAAAACTTGAAGTATTTTAGTTGCAGTTATTCATAACCAATATAAGGAAAGAGAATAGTGCAACAGGGGAGTAAGAAAGTGGTCAGCTGAGTTTTGATGTTCAATGTACTCCACTTTAGCGATGTACGATTGGAGCTGAGGAAGGAGTGGCCATATAAACTTCTGGTAGGAACACTGGGGTAAAGAAAAATGTCTTTGAGCCCTGGAAAAGGATTTCGCATACCCTGAGGACAAGGTGAATTTGGCAGCTAGTGGATTAGAGAGAAAGCATGAGCAATGAAGTCATAGTTGGCCAAACATCAGATCTCGAGAAGCATTACTGTGCCAGGGAGTTTACATTTTATTCTGAGTTAGGTGGTTTCAGTGTTACCTAACTGTTTTTGTTCTGAAGCCTCGTTGTCAGCCTGGGTTTATTTCTTTATGTACAGTTAGTGCCCGAGGTAAAGAGGGATTAGTTAAGTTCAGCTGAGTAGTGAGTGACAACGGGACTTAACCTGCCATGGATTTGCATTTGCTCTTTCCAGTTTCAGCTGTTTTTGGTGAGCTGCCAGCAGAATCTTCTAGATTCTTCATGGATACTTCAAAGGAAATTTTGGGTGGGTGTGTGGAGGCAGTTTCATGGGTGACTGATGAGGGCAGAGTGGGGACCCGCACTCTGAACTCTCGTTCTCAAGGGTAAAAGTTAGGAAAGATCTGGCCTCAAAGAAACCTAGAACCAGATAGATAAAATGCTATTGGTTAGAGTCAGAAAAATAGGTACCACATAGATAAGGCAAGAAGATCACAGATAAATAAGGTTAGAGATGGTTCTTAGAAATAGATGATTGGTAAACCATGAGATAGTGTGGACAAATACTGAAGGAAGGGCGCATCTCTACAGCTGTGCACATCCCTTATTTAGACAGGCTTGAGCAACACTGAGAGTCTTATGAAGCTTCATACTGATTCTGTTGCCCACCACACAGAGACTGTCTCGATTAGAAATCAGACCGAATTTAGACTATCATCTTATTGTGTTGGGTGTGATGCCGGAAGAGTAGGTGGTTCACATATAGTGTTCTTACCACATTTTAAATTTTTCTCACACTTCTATGAACAAAATTACAAGGCACTAGTCAAAAGGAATTAGAACAAATACTTTCAAATGCTTAAGAGTATGATTCAAAGGTGAAATTAGCTATCATACTCAGATGGGAAATTTGTAGTCAAAACAACAATCAAAACAAACCAGCTCCAGAGAGAACAAACCTCCTATTTTTAGAAAAATCTTTGATGTAGGAAGAGAAGAGCACTGTTAAACTGATAATTCTAACATGGCCTTTGTAAACTAAAGGGTCTGAGATAAAATAGCAATACGAGGTTGCAGACAAAATTACCCTGCTTCAACTAGCACATTGAGCCCCCTGTAATGAATGTCCTGAATAACATTTTTGTTGACATCCTATCTGGCTCATAGTAGAAGTCCAGTGAACATTCACCAAATGGCTGAGATTATTCAGTTTGTCCAGGCAAGAATCAATTCTAGTGGAGAGCAACCACCATTAGCAAATAGTGCCTTCTAGAAAATGAGCTAGGGTTTGCAAATTAACAACATCTTTCTCTCTACTTTTTGTCAGACAGTTTTTCATTCCCCTTTCTCTCTCCCAATGTTCTTGGAAAACTTGGCTTAGGTTCATATGCTCAAGTGTCCACACTCATAGTTAAACGCATTGGGAAAGTTGGCATTTATGTTGAATTTCTGGTATAGTCTGTTCTTCACATGTGGTGCTTCACAGGGATGGTACCTCTTTGAAGGCAGAGCTCTGCGATTTACCCCCACCTTTTCTTTCTCTTCAAACAGGATAGAGACTCTTAACGGAACAATGATTCACAGGAGAGCAGAGCTCGAAGCAAAGCTGCAGGCGTTAAAGGTAATTTGATTTAAGAGAGCGCATCCTTTTTCGTCCTTGAATATATGAGGAGTAGAATAATGATCTGTCTGAGGAACTGAGATAGCCCTTGAAGGGGAAATGGCGGGACACATCTAAACTGCTGACTTGTCAAGGGCCACGCAATTACTTTCTCAGGAATAGCTAAGACGGTGAATATGTGTAAATCACCCTCTTCCTTCCCCACTCAGAGTCTAGGAGGCTTAGAGAGCCAGCGGGAAGGCATCTTACCTGAAGAACTATTCACTGATGCACCTGTGACACTCTTGATTTACATTTTGGTTAAGGAGGAAACAAGAGTGGGGGTGTGCGCTGAGTGCTGCACTGTGCTGGCAGGCCCATCACTTTGCTTTCCCAGGGTCCTTTGCCTCCTTTCCTTCTGCACCTTCCTAAAAGTGGACTATCTGCCACCAACCCTGTGGCTGTCCTTGAATTCGCCTCCATTGACGAACACACTATTACCTTGAAAGGAAGGAAAAAGGTCACAAGTGACAGTGCCTAATGCAGGATGCTCAGTGCATGGCTCTTGGAAGGTTTTCAAAATCTCAGTTCTTTTGGGCTGGAGAGATGGCTCAGTGGTTAATAGCACTGCCTGCTCTTCCAAAGGCCCTGAGTTCAATTCCCGGCAACCACATGGTGGCTCACAACCATCTGTAATGAGGTTGGGCACCCTCTTCTGGCCTGCAGACATACACACAGAAAGAATATTGTATATATAATATTAAGTATTTTTTTAAAAAAATCTCAATTCTCTAGGCTGGTGATTGGTGAGTCTTCCAAGTTATGAATTCCAAACTCTGAAAAAGCGAGTCAAAGATGTTCCTGACTTCTCCAATTGATAATCTCATCTTAGTGCCACTCCTGTAGGATAACGGAGCAATCAGCCTATGCAGAGATGGCTTGGCTACAAGCAAGCTACTTATTGTACTTTGTTAAAAACCTGCATTCATTAGTTTTTCGCCTGAAGTACACTCATTAACTATTGATTTCACTATTTATATTTTATCTAGAATCTTTTCCTTCTACCATGATCACTGATTAGCAAGTCTAATTAATATTGGGTTTGACACTCTTGCAGTAGTGTCTATCTCCATGAATTTTAAAATCAATTAAAAAATCATTGATGAATCCTCTCTGCTCAGATATGGAAAGGAATTAAATTTTACTCATACAATACATGAAAACATTTGAAATCTTTGTGGCTTTCATTTTTCAAATTTTGAATATGTTTTTCCATTTTTATTTCATACTTCACATACTCCAGAATAATTACCTTCATGCATTTTCAAATGCATTCTCTAACAAAAAAAGATAACCTTTTGTCTTTTAAGTTTCATATCTTTAGTTCAATTATTTAACTAATTTACTTTTCTTCTCATATAGCATTGGCTAGGATCTTCAGTATACTGTAAATTGTTGTATATTCTTCACTTTAATGAACTGCTTCTAAAATTTTTATTGTGTTTATATGAGAGGTAATAAGAATTTTATACTATCTTTAGGCTTATTAAAATTTCCAAAGTTTAATTTTTTTGTAAACAGCAAATAATCTTGCTGAATATCTTCTTTCAGATGTTCTCAATCTCTTGTTTTAAATAAGGGTAACGAAAAATAGACTAATTATTTTATGTTTTATTACATGAAATAGTACATTTATGTATATAAAATGAAAGTACTTACTTAAAAATATTATTTCATAGTTTTCAGTTATACTCTTTGAACATAATTTTAACAAAATTTCTGGAATTTCAATGTGCATTATTAGCTAGTTTTAACTATCAATGTGCAAGCCTTTCAAAATCTCTGTTCTTTTCTAGAATATAAGTAGGTCCTTAAATTTACTTTGAATGTTTATTTAAGAATCCACTTTCCTCATATTTTCTTTAGGGTATTTTATCAATTAAAGCATACATAATATGAAATTTTATTATGAATATCTTGAGGTGAAAGCATACACTAATGTGTCTCATTGTTGTGCTTGCATTCTTCATTTTACTCTTCCGTGGGTTTTTGTCATTCTCTCATATTACTTTATTAAATAATGACCACTAGATCTTTCCAGAAATGTTCTTATATTTCTCTGCTACTCTTGAAGAACTGGTTTCTAGGTAATTAAAAGTGTCGTAGGCTAATGAGCTTTAAATTTTGTTTTATTAGTTCTTTAAAAACCTTTGATATATTTGTTTATAAAAAAGCTCCTAAATATTAATCAGTTGTCAGTCATCTACATTAAATTTTTTTTAAAAAAAATAAGGCTTTTTTCTTTTGCTTTTTCATATTGAGTTCTTTAATTCATCCAGAAATCATCTTTGCTTGTGCTATAAAGTATGGTATAATTGGACTGTTCCCCATATGCACAAGCAGTTCTCCCAATAAAATTTACTTTATATTCTGCTTTTCTCCTCAAATAAATTGCTGTGAAACTTATATTTTAAAATAATTTTTATGTAAATCCAGATTTACTTAAATATTTTCTATTGTGATATGCTAGTTAATTTGTTTTTTATATCCAACTCAGTGTAGAAAAAGTTTTTCTGTCCCAACAGTCAGTTCTATCCTATCAGCTGGCTCCCCAAATAACTACACAGAGACATATTATTAATTATAAATGCTTGGTCTATAGCTTAGTCTTGTTGCTAGTGAGATCTTATAACTTAAATTAACCCATATTTCTTCTCTATGGCCTACTATGTGGCAGCACTGGTTTTTTTTTTAGCATGGCATGTTTATCCCCTGTCTGACTGATGATCACCCCTTCCCCCTCCCCCCAACTCTGTCCTTCTTCTTCTCAGTATCCTCTCAGTTTGGGTCTCCCACCTACTTCTTACTTCTTTCTGCCTAGCTGTTGCTTAGTCAGCTCTTTTATGAAAAACAAACAAACAAAACAATCAAAGGTACCTTGGCAAAGATATTTCTTCACAGTGTACAACAAGTTTATTCTATAACAACTCAGTTTGCAATCAGTTTTGATAGCTAATTGGGCAGTGTTCTTATTCTGTTGGTCATCTGTCAAATCATCACGTTCCATGAATAAATGCCAGAGGTTTGATTGACATTTCATTTTATATAGATAAGTCAATGGCAAGAACATTAAATATTATAAGATATTTTATATTCTTATTTGTAGGTTATTGTTTTAGATTTCTCTTGCTGTGAAGAGATACCATGATCACAACAACTCTTATAAAGGAAAATACTTAACTGGGGTGACTTACAGTTTTAGGGGTTTAGTTCATTATCATTATGGTGGGACATGGTGGCATGCAGGCAGACATGGTGCTGGGAAAGGAGCTGAGAGTTCTACATCTTAAGCCACAGGCAACGAGAAGTGCTTTGTGTCCACACTGGAATGCTCTGAGTATAGGAACCCTCGAAGTCTGCTCTCACAGTGACATACTTTACCCAACAGGGCCACACTTGCTCTTATAGTGTCAGTTCCTAAAGACTTATATCCATCTGTCTGTCTGTCTGTCTATCACCCCAGTCACAGTTTCCCTTCCCTCCTTTCCTCCCATTTCCACCTTACCCTCATCACCACAGTTGTCTTAGCAATTTTAACATTTTTCTTTGCATCTTTCAAAAAAATCTGATCATCGTTTACATATAGGTCATATAGTCATTTGTTATATCATCTTTGTACGTTATGATTTTATTATGGTCTTTTGTAAAGGTAAATTTTTATGGTTAGATATAGATATACGTCAATCATTTTATGCTGTTGTTAATAATCAAACACTTCAATAGACCATAGATACAGCCTCCCCTAAGTTGTTTGTGTGTTGTTTGTTGTGCTCTATACGGATAGTAGCTGTAAAAAAATGGATCTGGTTCCTTTCCTTCTCTGCTGTGCTGTCTCGGCTAGGTTTGCTTCAGATGAGGGAAATAGTCAGAGGCATTGTTATTTTGTCCTTTAAGGTGATTCTTGCAGCTCTTTCACTTTAGGTATGAGTTCTTTTGATGAATACATTTCAGGTTCAAGAGGCTCCCATCTAAACCCGATTTTTACTGGGTTTTATGATGCTTATGTATTAAATTTTATTCAATACATTTCTATGCATCTGGTAAGAACACCTTTTCAAAGACTTATTAAAAATATCTATCAATATGGTGAGTGGTACTAAGTATTTTTCAAGTGTAAAAGCACCCTTAAGTTTGAACATAAATCCAACATGGTCACCTGGAGATTTGCAATCATTTTATTTTCTTTAGACTTACTTTGCTATTGATGAATTTTGAAAATCACCCTGATTGACCTATATTTTTATTTCTCAGACTGCTTCTTAGGTTTCAGTGTTAAACTTACTAAGTTTATGACGTGAGCTGGGTTGTTCCTCTTTTGTTCTCTGGTAGAATTTTTATAATGCCATCTGCATCATTAGGACTTGGGGTTCTTTCTGGGGGGAACACTTTCAAACCACAGTTTCAATTTCTTTATTAGTAGTAAAACTACTCAGATGTTCTTTTTGGAAAAGCTTTAGTGGGTTCTATTTTGGTCAATAAAGTTTTCTAATATGTGTTTTCTAATAAAGTTTTCAAATATATGGCAGGGCCTGGTACAACATTTTTTCTTAACATGTAAACATCTGCTATAGATGTGATTTTTGTCCTAATTATTCATGCATTCTATTTTCATGCTTTCTTTTGTCCCTCTTAGTAATTTTTTCTAGAGTACTTTCTAATTATATCAGCTCCTTTCCTGCTCTCTCTCTCTCTCTCTCTCTCTCTCTCTTTCTCTCTCTTTCTCTGTGTGTGTGTGTGTGTGTGTGTCTGTGTGCATGTGTGTGCCTATGTGTCTGTCCATCTGTCTTTCTGTCTGTCTGTCTGTCTGTCTGTCTGTCTCTCTCTCTCTCTGTATCTGTGTGAATGTGTGTGCCTATGTGTATGTTTCTCTCTCTCTCTTTGTGTGTGTGTGTGTGTGTGTGTGTGTGTGTATGCTTGTGTGTCTGTGTGTCTTTCTTTCCCTCACTCTCCTGACTACTTTTCTCTCTAACTTAATTAGGTCCAGACTCATACCTCAATTCATAGTGTTTAAAATTGACACTGATCTTCATGTCTGCAAGACATGTGACACTAGCTCTGGCCAAACCATTTTATCAGATGCATTGTCTTTTTTGCTCCTCACAATATCTTGTGGGGTTCTGTTAGAAATGCCTTAGGGTCTTTTGATTTGTCTGCCTTAGTGACATCAGCAGCATCCTTGTTATCTGTTTTCCATATGGAATGTGCTCCTTCTAATTAGCTTTTAAATGTGATTCCTACTTTATTGACAAAATATTCTTTTTTTTATATCTATCTGTTCTTATTTCTCTCAACTGTTTATGCTTATGAGCACTGGTTTTATTTTTCATTTTTTAAAATCAGAATTTATAAATTTTTACTTGGCGTCTCTTTTGAATCCTGCCTGTTTCTTTGTTACTTGGAGAAAATCCATGCCCTTAGTGTTTGGTCAAAAGCATCACCCCAGCTCCCCAACACCCCCTTATATAAAGAGTCTTGAATATTACAGTCAGGGGCCTCATTCAGGTCCCTGGCACCCATCTTTGGAATACTGGGCAGAGAGTTTCATTTTAATCTCCCTCCCCTGGGAGTTGCCTTGGTCCTGACTCCACGTCTGGGAAAGCCTGTCAAGCAGTGACCCCTTCCTAGGGAGGGTCAAGAAAGCCTGTCAAGCGGTGATCCTCTTCCCAGAGAGGATCAGGACCATTCCCATAGGCTACTGAGGCTGCCCCTGGAGAACATACATGCGGTCTTCGGGTTTCATGTAGTCTCCCCTTTTCTCTGTCTCTTCCCCTTGCCATATGTTCCTGGTGCCACCCGGGAGGAATTATTTGCCTTGGCAGAGAGGTTCGTCTAAGAAATATTCCTAACACTGAGTAGCATGCCGTCCTGTAATTGCACATCTGAAGATGCTTTGGAGTTGAGTGTCAGCTTCTTCATTTCCAAGGGACAATTGTACTATTCCCTCCACACTGAGTTTCAAAGCTCCCCTTGCAGGGCCAGGTCTGGCAGCTTGACTGCCTCTCTCAGAAAGTAAACGCACAGTGTGGCTCAGATTATGAGACATTGCTTTGTTCCTGTCTCCTAAGGCACCTCCAGCTGCTAGCAACTTTTGTCAGCCTCTTTTTCTTAGTGCCTAATACTCTGCCAGGGTTCATTTGTCAGGAAGGGAATTTGCCTGAGCTCTGTGTGTTGAATAGACACATTGAAACCACATATTAGCACAGGATCTAAATTCCTAGCTAACTCTTGATGCTTCTGCTTGATGTATCTTGAAGTTCATTTCTGTTTTCCATCCTGCATTTATGTCTCACAGCTAATCTTAAATGATGAGATATGTATCCCTCAAGGCAGAGAAGACCGAGGAATGACCCCTGCTCCGCTTATTCATTTAATGATGTTCTTGAGATTTTCTCTTCCTCTCTTTCTCCCATTTCCTTTCAAATGTACATTAAAAATAATCTTTCTATTTAATCACCATTTGGTCCCTCCAGGTGATGGTGTACAAAGTATTGCTCTTTTCCAACTAGGCCATCTTTCTTGTGGGCAAATGCCCTTGGCAAGTGTGAGCTGTGCCCACATGCTGGCCTTGCTATGGGGACCTAAAATGCCAAAGGCAGGGGTAAAGCAGGGGGCAGGAAACAGAAAGCAGGGTGAGCATGTCACACCTGCCTGTCCATATGGCTGCTTCCCAGTTGGCTTTAACTTCTATTGACTTGGCTGCTCTGTGACTGGACCAGGCCAGGCCTTGCGTGCTGGGTGCTGGTTCTCATGGTCTCCTCATTCTCATGAGGGTAATTCTTTTCATTTACCATAGCAGCCAAGGAAAGAGAGTTGTGAAGTCTGGGTATAAGCTGGGGATGCAGTTCAGTTGGTAGAATGTTTGCTTAACAAGCATCATGCCTTGGGATTGCTCCTTAGAACACCATAAATGGTATGGTGGAGCATGTACTTAGGGATTGAAAGCAGAAGAATCCAAAGTCCAATATCATCTTCAACTGCATAGTAAGATTAAGACTCAAGGTTAACCTGGGCTCCATGAGATGATATCTCAAAATGGACAATAAAGTTAGAATGCTTAAGTGTGTTCTAGATAGATGTCTAATAAGAGAATTATTTCAGAGCCCAAACTCTGATTGACGGTGGTATTTACTAAGTGTTTACTAATCTGTAGTTGTTGGTATAAACTTTTACAACTGCAACTTCTCCATCCCTAAGACTCTGTGCTTTATATTCCACGTTATCTGTATAATTCATGTGGAAAAGCAATCTGATTCTATATTTTAGAAATAAAGGTACATGAACTTCATTGGTTTCCTTGTTCCTGCAGAGAATACTTGTTGACCTCTGAGCAATCAGAATTTCTAATATCCTATGTAATTCAGCAGAAGTCTTTAAAGAAAGGGAGTAGCTGGCCATGCTGTATGTCTCCATTGCCTTGCCTCCTTGGTATTTCCTAAGACTTAGAACGTTTCCCCCTGTCTTTCTTACAGCAAACCTTGAAGAAAAAGTGGGTGGAGCTCAGGTCTCTGCACTTACAGGAACAGCGCCTGCTGCATGGTAAGCTCAATTTCCTGTCAGGAAACCACATTCTCATCACACCCTCTCTGTATTTCTGCCTCCAAATATTTTAAGATGATAGCTATTACAGTAAAAGTCTAGTTAGCACAGATGAAGGACTCTAGTCTGTGTTTTGCCGGGATGAACACTGGCGTGACCCATATGTTTGGAGGATGGGGAGTCAAGCTACACTCCTCCACACACAGTGCATATGCATGTGAAAACATGTAGGACATAGGAATACACAAACTTGCCATAGGTGACCAATAATTCCAGAAGAGCTGCAGATAACATTGCCTGGTATTCTGGCTGAGGCTATTCAAAACTGGCAGAGCTACATCTTTCATAGATAGAATACCAACTGTTTTTCAAATTATATGGGTTACATTTATACGGAGACTCTCAGGACCAAGTCAGACATATAAGACTATTAGGCTGGTAATAGGCACTTTGCTATCTGTGCATGTTGAAGCAAGGAGTTGAGTCTAGTCAGCTGGTTTGCTCTTTGCTGTGTTACTTGAGGAAGCAAACTTCTTTTTTGGGAGATCAGTTGGGACAGTGTCCTGCATTGCCTGGGGATCATGATGCAGCCCCAGCTACCATCCTTAAGCTTCAGTCTCGCAAACACTGAAATCCCAGGCATGCACCACTATAGCTGGTAGGAAGGAAGTCTCTGCACAAGTAATGTCCTGAAGTCACCAGCTGTATGGCTGGAATGTAGGCCAACTCTTCTTTAATAACACTCTGCCCTAACCTCTATTTAGCTCCTGGAATATTTGTTCAAATTGTAATACTTTGCAGAAAAAGCTGCCATCTAAAAATTGCTTAAAACCGAGTCATAAAACCAGACAAGCAAACTATATCTGATGATGGATATCATGTGATATGCTATGATGTGGATATTACACGACATTTAAGTCTAAATAAACTAACTCCTCACTTTTCTTTCCTTCTTTCTTTCTCTCTCTCTCTCTCTTTCATTCATTCTTTCTTTCTTCCTTCCTTTTCTTTCTTTCTTTCTTCCTTTCTTTTTTGTTAGTAAAAGCTCTTAAAATATCTTCCTTCTAGCTCTTGGAAGTTTATAATAGGCTCCTATTAGCTGTAGCTACCCCACCACTTAAAGCACACTGAAGTTCCCACCCTTATGTAGTTGTGACTAGTGACCATGGATCAGGGTTTCCAGTGACCTCTCCCCTCTCTATCCCTCTGCCCAGCCTCTGGTAACCACCACTGTGCTCTCAACAGCTACTATACCAGCAAACATTTTCAGATAGTGTATGGAACTGAGATCATTTTATACTTCTGTTTTTTGTATTTGGACTCCTCCATTTAACATAACAATCTCCATGGCCATACTATAACAAATAATGAAATTTCTCACTTTTTTTGATGAGTAAATGGTATTCCACTCTGCATGGACTGTATTTTCTCCTTCCATTTGTCAGTCAACAGTGTAGAGCCCATCTCTTGGCTTCTGTGAATAGTAATAAAATGTGCGTGCCAGTGCAGGTTTGTTGATACACTGATTATGTTTCCTATGGATATACATATATGTGCCAGTAGCATTACTGGGTTATATGATAGGGGTGTGTGTGATTGTGTGTGTGTGTGTGTGTGCGTGTGTGTGTGTGACCTACATACTATTTTACATAGTAGATTAACTGTGGGAGGGTTGTTTTATTTTTCACATCTTCACCATTAATTTTGATCTTGTATCTTTTTGGTATAAACATTCTTATAGGGGTAGAGGCAAATCATTGTGGTTTTATTTGTGTTTACCAGTTAATTAATGATGCCAAACATTTTTCATATATCTGTTGGCCAATTTCAAGTCTTCTTTTGACAAATATCTATCGAATATATTCTACTTTGTCTCTTACAGTCTTTTATTTATTGTTTGATTGGCTTTTGGAGCTCCTTATAAACCCGTAGCCATCATTTAGTCATTGATAGCAGGATAGAGATTTGATTTGCATTTCAAAGTAGACAAATTTGAAGCTTGTATGAGCTCCTTCCTTTTTATAAATTACTTATTTAAACTACGTGTGTGTGTTGTGCTCCCACACAGGCTTCGTGCCACAGTGTGTATATGTGAAGATCAGGGGACAACTTGCAAGAGTCAGTTCTCCTATATGGGTCCCCTTGATTGACCTCGGGTCATTAGGTTGGCCATTCCCCGCTGAGTCATCTCACTGGCCTACTTTTTCTTTTTATGAATTTCAGTTCATTTTTGTTGCTGTTTTGCTATGTTGAAAGCTTTTTGTCTCGCCTTTTTTGATGCTAGCTAACATTCCAGGAATGTACCAACACACCCAGCTCTGTTGTACTACATTTTGAGGAATCAAAAGGTTGTGGGTTTCTTGTTTGTTTGTTTGTTTGTTTGTTTGAAAGAGAGAGTGACAAAGTCCTCCTTGAAGCCTTGTTGTTCAACTTCCTGGCTTTTCTAGACATGGAATATTGCAGAAGCCTTTGCCTGCTGATGGTTCCCAAGCAGCCCTGTGTATACAGTTTCCACATGTACAGGAATTCATAAATAGATCTAATATTAGAGACAATATTATTGCTTTTTTGAGGGTGTTCATGCATCTTCTCTCTCTAGAACTAGAGGAAGCACCCAGAACATGAGGGTTTGTAAAGCAGTTGCTCTTTCATCCAGATATAGCAGCTCATTGTAAGATGAGACCAAGCAAGTTGTAGTAGAAGAAAGGAAAATACCATGCAAGTGGGCTGCAGTTGACCTCATAGATTAAAGGGAATCAGAACAGTATCTCTTTGGGCTGCCAAGCAAAGACACAGGAGAACTAAATAAAGATGACTAACACGGGACAGCCTGGGGAGTACCTGACATCTCTCGTTCTCAGTGATGCTTTTCTCAGCACACTAGCTAACCGAGTGATGAGAAGTTGGTGGGGCAGGACAGCCTGTGGCACACTTGACATCTCACGCTCTCAGTTATGCTTCTCTGAGCACACGAGCTGACCAAGTGATGAGAATCTGGTGGGGTAGGACAGGGTGTGACTCATCATTCAGTTTGGGGAACCCGTTTGTGGGTTATGAAGCATTGATGGAAACACCCAGCCTAGCAGATAGAACTCGGTTTTTGGAGGCACAAGCTTGAAGGGCAGAGATGCTTTCTAAGCTCAGCACCATTCTAGGACTCCCATTCATTCCAGGAGGAAATTTGGAATATTGAGAGTGAACAGTGTGATTGACTTCATAAGCCTTTTATCTGCTTTGCAACTGTTCTTCCATATGCCTTTGTAGTAGGAAGGGCCGCTTGTTGGTTCCCAGCTGCTCATCCCAAAAATAATCACACAGAAACTGTATTATTTAAATCACTGTTTGGCCCATTAGCTCTAGCTTCTTATCGGCTGACACTTATATCTTAATTTAACCCATTTTTATTAATCTGTGTATCACCACGTGGCTGGGGCTTACTGGCTGAAGTTTTGGCTTCTGTCTCCAGCAGAGCTACGTGGCTTCTCTCTGACTCTGCCCTTCTTTTTCTCAGCATTCGGTTTAGTTTTCCCTGCCTAACTCTGTTCCCCTATAGCTCTGCCATAGGCCCAAAGCAGTTTCTTTATTAACCAGTGACATTCACAGCATTCAGAGGGGAAATCCCACATCACACCTTAAATGGCTTGATAACAAGCTTATGATTCTTTTTAAAGACGGCTAATGGAAGTCAGAGAAGCATTTCTCTGAGCATTTATTTTGACCTCACTTCTGTGAGTATCTTCATAAAAGTTTCCAGGGTTACCCAGTTTCAGAAATTAACACTTGGAGGTTCACAGGGTCATGTTGTCATAGTGTCGATTGGGTGGAACTGATTTCACAGCAAGTGTGCTTGCTCGTTGCCACTAAGGTAAATCAGCTTACAGAAATAGAAGCTTTACTTGGCTTAGAGTTTGGAGGTTTCAGTCCATAAGGCTTGGGCACATCATGGCCTATCATGACAGAAGCACTCAGTAGAATAAAAAAAGCTCTATTGGCAATTGGAACGTGAGAAAACAAAAATCGGACCAGGACACAGAAGTTATAATCAAGACCATGTCTCCAGTGACCTAAACCCTCTCAGGAGGCTGCATCTTTTAATGTTTTCATCATCTCCCGATACCATCACTACATGAATCTCTTGGAGTATATTCTACATCCAAGCTATGGGCCTGAAATATCTTGCTTTAATTTATTCTAGGTTCTAATGTCCATGACCCTTTCCTTAGGAGCTAGGCCATGGATGCTAGTTTGGAAAACCCTTCTAATCGTATTTCTGCAATTGAAAACTCAGGCCAAGGTGTTTGTCCTTCCTCTCTTGCTTTCTTCGAAATTGGGTGTGCTTTCTTGGGGGAACTGGTGGTCTTATCCATCCTACAATAGACTCTTCTCTGTATTGTAGGAGATGCGGCTAACTCCCAGAACTTGGGAAACATGGACCTGGATGAGTTGTCCCTGTTTGGAAACCTGCTGGGGCCAGGCCCAGTTCTCCTGGACCAGAACCGACTGCCCAGTGAGAGCAGCAGCTGCAAGAGCCGCCTGAGCTCCCTGACCATGGACAGCGAGGATGGCTACCGGACAAGTGTGTCTGAGGACTCTAGCCGGGGCGCCTTCAGTCGGCAGACCAGCACGGATGACGAGTGCTTTCTCTCTAAGGACGGAGATGATATTCTGAGGAATGCGTCTTCCAGGAGAAACCGAAGCATCAGTATCACCAGCAGTGGCTCCTTATCCCCATTGTGGGAAGGCAATTACTCAAGCATGTTTGGGACTCTGCCCCGGAAAAGCAGACGGGGAAGTGTCCGGAAGCAAATTTTGAAATTCATTCCTGGCCTTCATCGTGCAGTGGAAGAGGAAGAGAGTCGTTTCTGATGGGCGTGGCAGAGACCCTTTGAATCCGCTGGGTTCACAATTCTCTCACCACTTGCTAAGATGAGTTCCCCCGGCTTGGTGGGGCGGTGCAGCCTGACTGTGAAGTTCACATTCCAGTTCACAGCAGCATTGACCTTTATGTTCTTACATTGTTATTTTTGGGTCTTATATCATTTTTTTTTCATCCAGTACAGCTCAAGTTCTAAGCGGACATCAGGGGGAAAAAAAGCGATAGATTAGATAATATTATAAATAATATGCCTGTTCATTCTAATGCTGGCCACAAAAGTACAAAAGTATTTATTTTACTGACTATGCTTGTAAACAGCAGAGAACTCTTTGGAGTCAAGTGTGAACACGGAGTGACAGGATATAATGATTGGGTTGCCTTCCATAGGTTAATTTGGTAGACGACAAAACTTCTTGTTTGCTTAATTTCCTCAGTAGCCTCTGGGGGCAGCCTTCACAAGAGAGAATTTAAATTTTTTCAAACTATTAAATGATCATAAGTAAAAAAATATGACAGCGAGGAAGGAGGTTAGCGTTGGAGGCAAAGAGCTGAGCTCCCTAAGAAGCATGGAATGGGGTGCTGAGGTGGGCGCCTGGGACCATTACCCTGCTTTTTTTGGGGGGGGGTAATGATGTCTAAATAAGATGAATGAAATTTTTTTTTGGACATTTCAATTTTTTTTCTACCTAAACAGGGATGCCAAATCTAGAAATCTCAGAATCCTGTAGCTCTGTAATTATATTTGACTGTAAATGTCTAAACTTCTAAAAAGGAGGGTGGGAAAAGAACTTGTCTTTCCTGTTCCTCCTCAGCATAAATTCCACATAGGTACTGCCTCAGTCCTTGCTTCCCCAATAGCTATGCCTGTATTGTATCCTCACATTTCCATCATTTTCTATTTTATTTCAACATCCATTAAAGTCTATGTTCTGTTGATACAGTTGTTCATTACCTATATGCCAAAGTAAACAGTCCGAACCATGTGCTAAACACACGTTTATTATAAGCCCTGTGTGTGAGTGTTTTCAATAGAACTGCTACATTTAAATGACTCTCAAGTTGATCAAGAGAAAGTACTTTTGAGAAAAAGATGAGATAGGGAAGTTTATAGCATAATAAGTAATAAATTAATAAAAGATATCTAGGTGGGATATTTTGTCTATAAATTCTTTGAACTAAGGCATACCCGCTAGAGGATCTATGTGGCATATTTCTCGGTCATACCAGCAGTTCTGCCTCCCAAGTATGGAGTATCAGGTAGTCTAAAAAACACCTTGTATGTGATCCTGGAACAAGTGGAGACAAGATACAAAAAATAAATCAGGGGTGTAGAGACTCTGGTCTATTGGCTTATCAGCATCCTGACTGAAGCTGGAAAACATTTCTCCTTGGATCCAGCCAGTGCTCTTGGCATCTTTGGATTTCCTACACCTTTGCTGGTTCTGGTGTAGTTATGTCAAAACATCTGGGTCTTTCTTACCCTGGATGTGTATGATATAAGGATTTACAGAGTCAGAAACTCAACTCTCACCAAAAATCGACAGTCGTTCTTGAGCTGGCTCACATGAAGCTTAAAGACTTGGACAAGTGTAGAAGTAAGCAAAGAGAATAAAGTCTTATTGAGGGAAGCTGGGGAAAATGGGAAATTAAAGGAGAAACTCTTAAAAGTGAGAGGGGGTGGAAAAAAGCCCCTTTTCAAGAGGGGAAAAGCCATGGAAATGTCTTGTGTAGAACTTTTTATTTTTATTTGCAGAATTTGCAGCAGAAACTTGACAAGCACTGAGATAATTTCTATTGAGATTGGTCAGCTTTTTAGGTCATCATGGGCTGAGCTAATGGAGGGATAACGCTGTACATGTCCTTCTGCCCAACCCTAAAATGATCAAGCCCTGCTTGTTTGCTGCCCCCTCCATCAGGGTAATAGAAGCCCAGTTTTGTTCATCTCTGACTTCTATTTGTTAGCTACTGGACTTGATCTCTGTCTGCTAGCCAACAGTTCTCTAGTAGTTGATATTGTAGGTGTGTGGTCTGTTTGTTCTCACACTCCTATGACCAGCTTGCATTTCTGTCATGGCTGAGGGCTAACTCAATCACAGCTACCAGGGTGTGGTTGCAGTTGTCCTTTTTCTGCTCCTGTTTTAGCTCTTTGGTTATGGGGTTGTCTCCTTTCTGAACTAGATGGAAGATTCTTGTTAGAATATATCCTTACCGGCAATTTAGTCTCTCACGGCTGAATTAGAAGCAAGACTATACAAAAGGGCAACTGTGCCTTGTGTGGGCTCCGCTAATGATGCAACTTGCCTGGGATTGACCTGATTTGGGAACAGGAAATGAAGAAATGACTGACACATTTAGAGGAAAACTGGGTGGAGTAGGCCATAAGCTATGATGGAGATGCACCAGTATCCAGGAAGTTCGGCATATTTCTTATCCAGCTGAATAAGGAGGTGAGTTTATAACATATAGCCAAAGAAGGTCACAGGTTATCTAACCCTGGTAAGATGTCTCTACAGGGCAGCAGTCTAGGGCTTGAGCTCTGACTGGAATGTTCATACATAGTCAACATCTGTTTTCAGACCAGGGGCAGGCCTTGACATTCCCGTGAGTCTGAGACACTGGGGTCGTTTGATATGACTGTGCTAATATCAACAATATACAATCAATCTAGATTTATCTACTCCCCAGGACACTGGCCATCTGGATCAGCAGTACTGACATTGCAACCTAGAACCTGTCCTTTTCTCTTATCTAGTTGTCATGGTTTACCCATACTCAACGGCAAGTTCTCTTCTTCATCTTCCTTGGCACTTTTGACTTAATTGTTTTAACTCCAACCTTCAATTTAACCCCAGTATCTCCCTGATCTTCACCTTTGTGATCACCAAGGAATCTTCTCCATGAGCCCCTTTCTCTTACTACCCGTCGTGAGATGGTTCCTGCCTCAGCCCCATTCAGGTCTCATGATAATACTTTTAATTCATCTGCCATAAGATATTAAGATATAAATTATAGACACAGCACTGAAAAATCATATTTGTCTCTGGCAAGTAAGAAACAAAACACAGAGGGTGATCCTTTCCTTAGCTTTCATTAGCAAGTTCCCAGCTATAGGCACCTATCAACTATAGTACCTACATTCTTAGCACTATTACACTGTTTCCTTGAGGGCTGGTAAACCAGTTACCATCCAACTAGTATAGCATTTTTCTCATCTTCTAGGATTATCATTAAGCCGATATTATAAAGATCAGTTTATATGAACACAATACCTTAATTTTACTTCATGAAGTATGGGGACGAGGCATATATTTATATGGGTCAAGATGACTTTACATCACCCCTAAGTGAGAGCTCATGTCAGAGCTACTTCAGACCTCGGAGAGTAGGTCATAGGTCATCTGCGTCTCTTGCGACTTCAATGCAGATGTGCAACCCTCTGTTAGTAAATGTCAAAGTGGGGACAGGGAAGGGGCAGGGCAAGTATTAAGTTCATCCGTACTGAGATGAATTAGCATCAAGAGGTAGATCTGTGCTCTTGGGCTTTGTGGGGAGGAAGCAAAGTTGGCTAACTAAGGCACAGGAAGGGAGGCTGCTGCTATTCAAAAGCAGTTTCGTAGAAATGGGGGGTGAGTTTCGGTCTACATCTGGCCTGAGGAGGACGTTAGAAGAAACTTCTGTGGCACTGTGACTCATTTGTATGTAATTTATGTGGGAAACAATTTAAAATTATTTTAATCTTTTTTTTAACTCCAAAGTTGTCAAGTATGTAATTTGGTGCATCACATTGTCAATTTGTCACGAAAATACTGTTTTCTAGAATGGTGTCTGATAAAGCAATTCTGAGTCAAGCAAATTCTGAACTGCATAATCATGTAGCTAAAAGAATATTGTATCAGGCAAGTAGGAAGTTGCTTTTTAAAAAGATTTTGTTATTTATGTGCATGAGTGTTGTACCTTCACCCATGTAGGTGTCTGTGGGGATCAAAAGGCATCAGATTTCCTTGGAACTAGAGTTGTGGGTGGTTGTTAGTCTCCTTGTAGGTGTGGGGAATTGAAGCTGGACCTTTGCAAGACCAGCCAGTGTTTTTAACTACTGACTGAGCAATCTCTCCAGTCCCAGAAAATGAAATTTTTTGAAATAATGAACTTTAACTCAAAACACTCCACTTTTAATACTTCTATAGCTTAGGTGCAAGACATAAATGGTAACAGAAATATCAGTTTGAGCCAAAGAAACTAAACTTGGATGCAATTTCTATGCACTCATCATGAAGCAGGTTTATGCATGTAAGTAAAGAAGAGTAACTAATATATAACTAGACTGAACCCGTTAGGTCATAAGTACTGTTGCTTGTTGTCTACTTGCATACAGAATTATGGACTACAAACTGAAAGTATTTATTTTTAGAAATAAAGAATGCTGTTCTTGGATACGAGCATTTTTCTTCTTCCTCCTCTTCCTTTACTATTAGAAGTGAAAAGTGTGTTTTAAAGGAAGATTTCAAAATATCTGAGTGACCACTTGAGATTTTAAGATGCCATTTGTAGTCCTCTGGATGAATTGGCCCTATAGGCTATTTTGTTTCAATGCTTGGTCCCCAGTAGGTGGAACTGTTCAGGAAGGATTAGGGAATGTGGTCTTGTTGAGGAGATGTGTCATGGGGAGTGAGATTTTAGGTTTCCAAAGATTCCATCTTATCCTGGTGTCTCTCTGTCTCATGGTTTTATCTCAAGATGTGAGTTCTTAGCTACTGCTCCATAGCCAGGCCAATCTGTCTGCTGCTTTGTTGGTCATAGACACTAACTCTTTGAAATCATAAGCCCCCAAATAAATGCTTTCTCTCATAAGTTACCTTGTCCATGGTGTTTTATCACAGCAATAGAAAAGTAACCAAGACAATAACACAAGGCACACAGTGCTAGGTGTATAGATTGGGGGAAAGCTGTTTCCTAGTGTGTACAAGGCTTTGTGCTCAATACCATTACTACAAATAACCAAATCAAACCAAATATTACCTAATTTTTTTGAGAGTTTAGAGCCATTAATTTTCTATCATGACTCAAAAACTTATTACACTTGTAAAGGCCCATGTTTGGATCTGCTTGGCGTCGCAGAGACCTACTTTAGTGAAGAGGCTGCCCAGGTTTGACTGAGAATTCACTCGCAAGCTCTTGGTTATTGTCAGAGTGTTGTCCTTCTGGCTATATGATTCCAGTCATCCTATTTCTTTAAAGCCATCAGTGGAAAGGAAGGGAGAGGTCATGAGCAAGGCAGAATCTTAAGTAATTCAGTTTAGTCATGGGTGATTGACCATAATCTGGGTTGTGTAATATAACCACTAAAATGTCTTCCAGTGCTCTTTGCCATATGATGTAACACTGGAGTGGCATTCTGACATTTGTGCTGGATGTCAGAATATAATCATGGAGTCCCATCCTACCAATGTGCATGCCTTCTGCTAGAAGCAAGACGTAGGCTTCATCTTGTAGAATAAGAATATTTTTATTTACATATTTTAAAGATTATTTTTACTTATGTGTATATGAGTTTATGTTACCTTGTGGGCACACACAGAAGCCAGAATAATCTACCCTGGAACTGAAGTTATAAGCATTTTGAAAAACCTGATGTGGGTACAAGGAATTGAACTCCCAGAAAAGCAAGAAGTGCTCCTAACCATTGAGCAACCTCTTTAGGCACTAGAAGCAGGAATTTGAAAGAGGTACGGACATGAGAAAGTGGAGAGAGGTAACCCTCAGAGCATCTCTTGCAGCACTATTCAAAGAATTCACAAATTGAATGGTACAAAGGTGTCGGGATTTCCTTAAATCATTTGAGTACAAAATGAGCTGTGAATATTGCAATCTTATTTTTAATGTCTAGAAATTGTCACATGAGTTAGGGAACTATTCTCAAAGCTTAGTAGAACTCTGGAGCTAAGTCTGTTGTTGATCTCTTGATTTTGTCTTCAATGTGCCTGGAATGATGGGAGATTCTTTAAGAGATACTGTAGAGGGAAGTAAGCACTTCCCTTCCAATCCTACTTGAAGAATTTATCTAAGTTCAGTAACAGGTGTCTCTTGAAGATCAGAGGACACAGAGAGTGCATAGAAATGCAAACAAAGTACATGCCACCAAAGCTATAAAGCAGAAAAAGAAATGATCAACTATGAACCAAAGTCAGGAAACAAAATGGGCACATGCCAGTCAGCCAAGCACTTGAGAGACTGAGGTAGAAGGATTGATCCTAGTTTGAGGTCAGTCTGTGCTGTATGGTGAGTACCAAGTCAGTCAAGTCTTCATAATAGATCCTATTTACAAAGGGGGATAAGGATTGGACTGGATCAAGAGATACCACAATCAAAATTAGTAGAAAGTGAGCAAAATAAGTAGTTTCAAAAAATATGAAATACTTACATTTTAGGATTTGATGTTAACGTTCACAATTTAACAAAAAAAAAAACACCTCTAAAAACCTGTAATTAATATAACAGTTTTTAAGTATCATAATGATGTGAAACAAGGTGTGTATTCCCCATCATCAAACACAAAGCAAGGATAGCCTTTCTTGCAACTCTTATTTCCTATTCAGTGCAGTGCTGACTAGTGCAATTAGACAAGAAAAAAGAGATAAAAAGCATTCAAGATGTCAAGGAAGCAAAGTGTTGCTTGTTGATGAGAGGATTAATATAAATCATCCTAAAGCATCACTCACGCCATAGAAAATGCTGGAAACAATCCCCAGACAGCAAGGTCTCAGGACACAAGATCAGTATAGAGCCAATGCTTCCTTATTTATCAATCATCAACAGTTGGAATCTGAAAATTTCAAAACTATCATATTGTGCTAAAAATGATATGCCCATGCAGATATCCAGAAATATGTATATGAGATTTCTGTGTTAGAAGCTCCAGAGTGAGTGAGATCAAGAAAAATCTGTGTAAATACCAGTAAAGACTCAGTAGCTTTAAGATATCACCTGTTTTTAAATTAATCTACAGTTTACTACCACCTTAATTATAAATGCCAACAATCTTCTGATGGACATGCATAAAGTCATTCTTAAATTTACATAGGAAGTTAAACCATTTAGAATATCTAACAAAAGTGTGCAGAAAAAGACCAAAGTAGAGAAAATTAAAGTGTCCTATTTCCAGTTATTTTAAATCTCTTGTGTTCAAAAGAACACACTACTTATATAGAGCTTCCCTGTTCCCTGTAGTCTCCATGTAGTGTAGGTTTAGCCTAGAGACCTCTTTGGAAAGACTCTGGCATAGAAAGGGAAGAAAACTTACATTCTGGACTTTAGTTACCCAATGAACTTCATTTCATTTCATATTTCAACTGGGTAGCCTAGGAAAACATTAATAAAGGTCATGTTGGTAATATGCACCCTTGGTATCTCGAAGAGAGAAGCACCCCCGATTTCTGCAGCACTTTTCCTCCAAGCCCATAGTCCCAGGATACTCACAAGAAATACTTTGAAAAACCCCAAGTCAGACACTATAAAATAAAAAACCAGCCCCTCTCAAAACCATCATAAAAAACAACTGAAGTCTGAGAGTCCATCATTCTCAAGAGGAGCCTGAGACATGAGAACCAGCTGTAATGTAGTATTCGGGAAGAGCGGAAGATACTAGGTAAGAAGAAATGCTGGATGAAGTAGGAACTTTAGCTAATATATAGATGTTGCGACTAGTTTTGACAAACCATACCAAGGACATGTGTGTCATTATTTCCTCCAATCTGACATACTCCTTTCTAGAGGTAGGAGACTCCTTGACCTTCAGGAAGCAGGAGCTGGAGAGGGGATCAGTAGCTAACAGTGCTTGCTGCTCTTCCAGATGATTAAAATTCAGTTCTCAGCTTCCACGTCAGGTGGTGCTCAACCGCCTGTAATTACAGCTCCGGGGAATCCTCCATGGGCATGCACCACACACACACACACACACACACACACACACACACACACACACACACAGACACGCAATCTTACAAACAAAAGACTCAGAAAGTGAATAAAATGAAGCTCAGTCATGCGCAAAACTCACACTTCCCAGCAAACTCTTGAAACAAGAGTCACAAAGCTTTTCCCTAAGGTCACAGAAGCTTTAGCGATCACTATGGGTTGGCATTCAGCAACTGGCAGAACTCTGGTAGCTTGTGCAAAGAGCTCCAGAGATGGAGTTTCTGAGCTGTCTCTCATGTTAGAGCATTTTTTTTTCTGTTATTCATGCAGCCTTTGAGTTACCCAAGCTTTTTACCATATGCACCAATAAGTATCTCCAATAAATTCACTGACTCACTAAGGCAGATGTGGGTGGAATGATTTCTTTGGGCAGTTTTTCATGCTCTGTGAAAATAGATGTTTATTCCCATTCCCCCAGGAAAAGTCAAACGCCACAACTATGACATTATAATGTGCAAACAGCCGGGGAAAGTGTGCACTAAGAATATGGGGACAATGGGATACTGTCACAATTATTCTTTGTAAATATGAAACTCCAAAAACCAAGTGTAGTAAAAGTAAGTAGACTTATATCTATTCTGTGTTTGGCTGACTGGCAGCAGCCCGGTTTCTTTCTCCTGGCACATCCCTCTCTTTCTCCCTTATTCTTTTCATTTTTCTTCTCTTTCTGGCCTAGATTTCTCCTCCTACTTATTCTCTCTACCAGCTCACCTGCTTAGCTATTGGCCATTCAGCTTTTTATTAGATCAATCAGTTGCCTTAGGCAGGTAAGGGAACCACATGCAACACATCTTTACATAATTAAACAAGTGCAACACAAACAAATGTAACACATCTTTACATTGTTAAAAAGACAGCAGAAACAAATGTAACACACCTTCACATAGTTAAAGTAATATTCCGCAGCATAAACAAATGCAACACATCTTTGCCTACCTAGTTAAAATAACATCTCACAACAAGAGAAACCATGGTAGAGAAGTAAACCATGAAAATTGACAAGAAAGTTTCAAATAAATATAAATATTTTTTATTTTGAGAACATCTGCAGATTGATGATTTTTGGACCAAATTTTAAGGAACTTGAAAGGCACCACTCTAGAAAAAAAAAACTGACCTAGCAAACTAAACATTAATTTTTCTTAGATACATCATAAAGTGAGGTGGCAAGGCAAATCATAGCCTATAAGCTTGAGGGAGAAATTCAATTTAGAGAATTACAGTTCATTAGAGCAGATGCTTCCAGAGAAGCAATGCTCATAAGAAAGCCTGAATGGTAATCGACAAATTCCTGAAGTTTCTGTGGAGTTATTTTTGTTCTTTAAAAAATATAATGCTGGCGTGTTTGCAGCCACTAGTTCAGGCAGAGACGGCTAGAGCGGTGCAGGTTCCCTGTGGCGAGCGGCAGAGCTGGCGGGAGCGTGTCCTGGACAGGCTGGTCCTGCCATGCGGCTGGGAGAGTCATCCAAGTGGGCAAGTGACTAGGTGGCGGATAAAAGGCTTGCAGGACATAGTAAATAGACATAAGGCTGAACATAAAGCTAAACATTCATTACTTAAAGAAGAGGCAGAGAGACAGAGAGACATAAAGACATAGAGGAGACACATGTGCACACGCCAAGAGAGGGAAGAGAAAAGGGGGTTAAGATGGTGGCGAGAGGTCAGAAGAGAGGTCAGAAGTCGCTGGGAGTGGGCATGGCTTGTCCCTTAAAGGGACTAGACCTAAAGAATAACAATTATAAACTCCCAGAGTTATGATTATTGTTGGAAGACCAGTTGTCATACTTTTGTGCATGGTTGTTCTCATGGTACCAGAAATGCCTGGGTATCCTGTTCTTAAGGAGTTCTGCAGACAGTGTTTACTGAATTCTAAATGACTAGGGGTTTTTGTTTATTTGCTTGTTTTAGCATAACTGACCAAGGGGTTGGGAAACACCCAACAGTAGCCCATTGAGCCATGCTGTCCCACCTAAGGAGAGGAGGGCTGAGAAGCATTTATGAAGCCCACAGTACACAGTCAAAGCCCCCTGTAACAAGGCCCAGCAAAACTTACTCTCTCCCAACCCTTGAACCCTATCTTCACCTTAAGGAAGATCTATTTAGTATAATTGCTTTTAGCTGGTACTTCATGTAGGGAAATGAAGACAATGGCACAAGACTCTAAATAAGAAAAGACATAGTTTGAAGAAAAAGAGGACATCATAGAAGGAGAACCAGTCACGACAGAGATGCTGCAACTACTAGATTGGAAGCATAACAGTTTCTTAGGATTTCCATCTTTCTGGTTATACTGCCTGTCTTAGTTAGGGTTTTCAATGCTGTGAAAAGACACCATGACCATGGCCACCCTTACAAATGAAGCATCTAATTGGGGTGACTCACGTATAGCTTCAGAGGTTCCATCCATTATTGTCATGGTGGGAGCATGGTGGTGTGCAGGCAGATGTGGTTCTGGAGGAGCAGCTGACACTCCTACACCTTGCAGGCAACAGGAAGTTAACTGAGACACTGAGTAGAATCCTGAGCATAGGAAACCTCAAAATCTACTCCCACAGTAACAAACTTCCATCAACAAGGTCATACCCGCTCTAACAAAGCTACACCTCCTAATAGTGTCACTTCATATGAGATTATGGGTGCTAATTCCATTCAAACTATCTCTGTCCATCTGTTCTCATATACTTCTAAGGACATTAGTGAATAAAGGCTTACTCAACACAAGCAATTAAGACTCACCACTAGGATTCAAGGGCGATTCTAAGTATGATAACTGATAATCACAATATTCCACATTAATAGAATACAGAACTAAAGTTCAAAAATGCAAAACACAAGATTGACTGAACCCGACAATAGTCATAACAAAAAAACAAGAGAAAATTACCTCATTGTAATTAAGGACACACATCTGTGAACAATTCATAGCTGATATCATTCTCAGTATAAAAATAATCAGAGTCAGGTGGCTAACAGCTGTGTCAACCAACAAGGTCAACTAACAAAGCTCGAGTCAGAAACCACGCTAACTGGGTGGGCAACACATGAACCACACATGGCTATTTTCTAGTTGGGCTAGTGGGACATGCATAGAACATGAGAATCCTTCCCTGGCTCAGACCATGACAACCAGAGAATTAGCCAATCTCAGCAAAGATTGCCTCAGCATTTGTCACTTTTTTTTCTTTTGCCATGGCCCTGTAAAATTTCCTAGATAAAGGAAAGGAATTCGGTGGAATTTTTACCCACTTGGAAGGCACTCTAGGGAGTTTCTTTCACTAAATTTCTCACTTTTCTGTATTTTTTCTTAATAATGCTTATTTCTGCTTTGCATACTGCCTCAAGAGTCTTTGCCTTTAATTTTTAATGACTTGAGACAGCAAGTTGTCGAGATTGACCTTTGATATCAACATGATGAGTGTACAGCACCTTAGGACCGTGGTTCAGACACAATTAGGCAGAGTGAGCTTTTGCCATACACAGAAAAATCCCATAGCTAACCAACCAACCAAAAAATTCTACCTCAGTACAAAATTAACATAAATCGGTTGTGTTTCTAATAACCAACAATATATTATGTGAAGAGGAAATTACTTTAAGAAACAAATCTTGCTTACAATAACATAAAAAGAAAAATCTAGAAACACACATAAAAAAGGAAGATATGTATTGAAAATTCAAAATAAGCATGTATTAACCAAGAAAAAAATTTAAACAATATCCAAAGAAAATCATGTTGCATTTAATGGAAGACAATTTAAAGATATTAACATGTTCATAATTCCAAAAAAGTTTGCAGAGTCTATGGAAAAAGCCATTAAAGTCTCAATGATGTTTTTCTTACTTTTTTTCCTTTTATTGAAAACAGATTCTTTTCTCATTCAATATATCTCTATTACAGTTCCCTCTCTACTTCTCCCAGTTCTTCCCCACATCCACTCTAATTCACTCCCTTTCTGTCTCTCACTAGAAAGAACGGGCTTCTAAAACATAGCAACCAAACATGACAAAATAAAATATAATAAGATAAAGCAAAGATTATCACATTGAGGCTGGACAAAGGTAACCCAAAAGAAGGAAAGAGCCCTCGAAACAGGTAGAAGAATCAGAGTACCACTTATTCACATGAGTCACATATTTTTATGGAAGTCCCATAAAAATACTAGGCTGGAATTTTAATATATATACAGAGGATCTGATCCAGATGAATGCAGGCCTGTGCTTGCTGCCTTGGTCTCTTTGAGTTCATATGGCGCTTGCTCAGTTGTATCAGAGGATCTTTTCCTCCTGGTGTCCTCCATCTTTTCCAGTTCTTACACTCTTTCCATCTCCTTCTCTGCGAGGTTCCCTGAGCTCTGAGGAGAGGTGCTGTGGGACAATGGAATTTTATCCTGTCCCTTGTATTATTTTTAATAAAATGCTGATTGACCAGTAGCTAGGCAGGAAGTAGAGACAGGTGACCAGGCAGGAAGTAGAGGTGGGGAAACGAGAATGCTGGGAAGAGGGAAACACAGTCTGCAATCGTGACCCAGCCATAGACACAGAGGAAGCAAGCAGTGATTGCATTGCCAAGAAAAGTACCAAGCCACGTGGCTAACATAGACAAGAAATATGGGCTAATATAAGTTATAAGAATTAATAAATAAGAAGAACCTGAGATACTGCACCAATCAGTTAATAATTAATGTAGACCTCTGAGTGATTTCCTTGGGACTTAATGATTGCAGGAACCGGGCAGGAGAGAAAACTCAGTCAACAGAGAGGGAATTGATGGAGATATCCAATGTATAGTTCTGTGTTACAAAGACTCTCTCTTCATAACGTCTAACTGTCAGTCTCTGCATCTATTTCTGCCTTCTGCCAGAGGAAGCCTGTTCACTCTCTGAAGATGAGTGAACAGGCACTGATCTATGAGCATAAATGAATATCATTGAGTCATTTTATTGATAAATTTTTGAAATTATTTTTTAACCAGTAGTGTTTGGTCTCTGGACTATCTAGTCTTTGGTTCTTTATTGCCCACGGAGTGCTAGGTATGGGTTCCATCTCCTGTATTGGGCCTTAATCAGACATTGATCGGCTACTTCCCCAAGTTCTGTGCCACCATTGTTCTAGCATATCTTGGAGGCAGGGCAGATTATTGTGAAAGTTTGGTGGCTGGGTTGGTATTTTTGTTTCTCTTTAGGTAACCTGCAGAGTACTTTCCCCTACCAAGAACACTAGAAAGTAGGAGTGAAGGTTCCATGTAGGCACCTGCTCAACTTCTCCATGTTCAGTGAATTCTTGTGGGAATTGTCCTCAGCTGTGACAATTCTGCTGCCAGTTTGTGGTGAGCAACCATTGCCTTAGCAACAGCCTGGGTTACTTGAGGATTTCCATGGGACCCTCTTTGCCAATAATTTGACTGTAACCCAATCTTAGTACAGAATACCTTATTTGATGACAAAAGATAGCCCATTGGACTCCATCTCCTCCATCATTCGCAGATCTCATTTCGCTCACCTTCATCTACTTTAGCGGGTTTCTACTGCATGAAGTTTCCATATCTTCTCTCAAATGCTCCTCAGTTCCAGCTGGCTCTCCCTGAATTTCCTCCCTCAACCTTATCTCCTCTTTCTGTCCTCACCCTACCCTCCAATACCAGTCCCTATTTGAACACAGTCCATCCATAAAATCTACTCTATATCCTCCTTCCAGGGAGGTCCCTGCTTCCCCACTTGCCCCTTGCTCTATACCCAAGCTCTCTAGGTCTACCTTTTGTAGGTTGGTTATCATTTATTTAATGGCCAATATCCACATATTAGTAAATACACACCATATTTATATTTCTGGATTTGCATGATTCACTCACAATGACTTTTTTCTAATTCCATCCATTTGCCACAAATTTCATGATGTCATTTTTTTTAAAGAGATGAGCAATATTCAGCTGTAAAAATATACCAGTTCTCTAAATCTGCTCTTCTGTTAAGAGACATATAGGTTGTTTCCAGTTTCTGGCTATTATGAATGAAGCCACTGTGACCATAGTTGAGCAAGTGTCCTTGTGATAGGATGGAGCATTTTTTGGGTGCATGCCCTGGATCTTGAGGTAGCTTCACTTTCAATATTTTTGAGGAACCACCATACTGATTTTCATCATGGCTGCACAAATTTGCATCCCCACTTAAGTAAAAATGGGATAAAAACTTGTCCAACCAAACCAAACCAAACCAAACCAAAAACAAAACTCTAAAATTACTGCAAATGGTCAGATGTATAATTATTATCTATACATTATATGTATTATATATATATATATATAGAGAGAGAGAGAGAGAGAGAGAGAGAATAACATGTTCAACCTCTCTCATGAAATTATCAGAAATAAGTTACACCTCAAATATGTCACAATTACTATAGTGGAAACAACAAATCAAAGCTGTGCCGGGGCATAGAGAGGGAAGAACTGCAGCACACCAGCATAGCAGACATCATAAAGATCTTTACGATTACTAAAATCACAGCATCTGGATACATCAGTAACTCCACTTCAAGGTATTTAGCCAAATAATTGAACTCACAATTTTGACACTGAGTGCTTTTATTTTTATTATATTATTCACAGAAGCCAGGAATTGAGAATAAAACAAGTGTCCATTGATAGAGGCATGATAAAGGAAGTATGATAATGTACACAATGCTGTATTGTGCATCTTTAGACAGAGGGCATCTTCCAAAATAAGGGACTATATATATGAGTATTAAGGATATTATGCTACTTGAACTAGAGCAGAAGGATAAATCTTGCAAAATTCTACTTATACAAGATAACGAGAATAATTAAATCGATAGATTTCAAGAAGACCTGTTATTACTATGATCTAGAGAAACGGGAAATCGAGGGCTATCAGTTAATGTGCATAAAGTCTCTATCAGACAACATTAACAAGTTTTAGAGATCTGATGTACAGTATTGTATACACAATCTGCAAAAATAATATACACTAAACACTTGATAACATTGTAGATTTCATGTAAAGTCTTTTTGCCACAGTGAAAGACTCCAAAAACCCTCAACAAAATGAAGAATTCCTTAAGTTAGGAGACTGACTGGGACTGAATCTCTGAAATGACTTGTTGAGTCATAAAAATTGGTGAGAGAAAGACATATAGAGGAAAAATGAAACAATGAAGGAAAGAAAAATATCTGAACCTGAATTTCTGGGATGAAGCCTACTTAATCATGGTGCATGATTTTTTTTAACGTGTTCTTGAATTCAGTGTGCCAGAATTAAGTATTTTTGCATGAATATTTATGAGGGAGATTGGTCTGCAAATCTTTTTCTTTACTGCATCTTTGGTTTGGTTATCAGGGTAACTGTGGTCTCATAAAATAAGGAATTTGATAAAATTCCTCCTGTTTCCATTGTGTAGAACAATTTGAAGAGTATTGGCATTAGCTCTTGTTTGAAATTTTGATAGAATTCTGCACTGAAATTTTTCAGCCCTGACTTCTTTTCGTTGATAGACTTTTAATGACTGTTTCTATTCTGTTAAGGGTTATAGGTCTATTTAAATTGTTCATCTGTTCTTGATTTAATTTTGGTATGTGGTACCTATCTAGAAAGTTGTTCATTACTTTTAGATTTTCCAATTTTGTGGAGTACAGGTTTTTGAAGTATGACTAAATGATTCTCTGGATTTCCTCTAAAGTCTATTGCTATGTCCCGTTTTGTTTCTGATTTTGTTTATTTGAGTTTGCTCTCTCTGACTTTTGGTTAGTTTGGATAAGGGTTTGTTTATTTTGTTGATTTTCTCAAAGAACTAACTCTTTGTACAATTGATTCTTTGCATTGTTTTCTGTTTCAATTTTATTGATTTCAGCCCTGAGTTTGATCATTTTCTGCCATCTGCTTCTCCTGTGTGAATTGGCTTCTGGAACTTTCAGGTGTTCTGTTAAGTTCCCAGTGTGAGCTTTCTCCAAACTCATTATGTAGGTGCTTAGAGCTATGAACTTTCCTCTTAACACTGTTTTCATTGTGTCCCATAAGTTTGAGTATGTTGTGCCTTCATTTTCATTGAAGTCTAGGAAGTCTTTAATTTCTTTCTTTATTTCTTTCTTGATCTACTAGTGATTCAGTGAATAGTTGTTCAGTTTCCATGAACTTGTAGACAGAGAATCTTCAACACATGAAAATCTATCCGTGTATTCTACCATATAAACAAACTGAAAGAGAAAAAACCACATGGTCATCTAATTAGATGCTGAAAAAAACTTGGACAAAATCCAACACCACTTCATCATAAAGGCTCTGGAGTGATCAAAGATACAAGGGGCATACCTATACAGAATAAAAGGATATGCAGCAAGTCAACAGTCAACATAAGCTTAAACAAAAAGAATCTCCAAGTGATTCAACTAAAATAAGGTACAAGACAAAGCTGTCCACTCTCTCCAATTCTACTCAATATAGTAATTGAGGTTCTAATTAGGGTCATAAGGCAAGAAAAGGAGATTAAGAGGGATTCAGATTGGAAAAGAAGAAGTCAAACTTCTGCTATTTGAAGATGATTCGATAGTGTACATTAGTGACTCCAAAAATCCTACCAGGGAACTCTTACAGCTGATAAACACCTTCAGTAATGTGACTGGATACAAGATCAACTCAAAAAATCAGTGGATTTTATATATACAAACAATAAAAGGGCTGAGAAAGAAATCAGTGAAACAACACCCCTTACAATAGCCACAAAGAATACAAAATATCTTGGGGGCAATTCTAACCAAACAAGTGAAAGACCTATACAATAATAATTTTAAATCTTTGAAGAAAGAAATCGGGAAAGAGATCTGAAAATGGAAAGATTATCCACGTTCTTGGATAGGTAAGATTAGCATAGTAAAAATGGTAATCTTATCAAAACAAATCTACAGATTCAATGCAATCCCCATCAATATCCCAACAGAATTCTTCATAGTCCTCAAAAGAACAATACTCATATGGAAAAACAAAAACCCAGGATAGCTAAAACAATCTTGTACAATAAAAGAACTTCTGGAGGTATCACCATCGCTGACTTCAAGCTCTACTATAGAACTATAGTCATTAAACAGCTTGGTATTGGCATAAAAACAGACACATGGATCAATGGAATTGAATCAAAGACCCTGACATAAATCTTCATGCCTGTGAAACCTGATTTTTGACAAAGATTTCAAAACATAAAATGTTTTTGGAAAAAAAGAAAGCATTCTCAACAAACAATGCTGGTTTAACTGTATGGTGGCATAGAAGAATGCAAATAGATTCATATCTATTGCCCTGCACAAAACTCAAGTTCAAGTGGATCAAAGACCTCAACAAAAACCCAGTTACACTGAACTTGATAAAAGACAAATTGGGAAGGAGCTTCAAACGTATTGGCACAGGAGACTACTTTCTGAATATAATACCTGTAGCACAGACACTGGGATTGACGATTAATAAATAGGACTTCCTGAAACTGAAAAGGACATTGTCAACAGACAAAATGGCAGCCTACAGAGTGGAAAAATATCTTCACCAACCCCACATCTGACAGAAGACTGATATCCAAAATATATAAAAAACTCAGGCTAGACATTGAAATACCAAATAATTCAATGAAAAATCAAAGGGAAGTGCAAATCAAAACAACTCTGAGATACCATCTTTCACCTTTCAGACTGGCTAAAATTAAAAAAAAAACCACTAATAACAGCCTATGTCGGAGAAGATGTGGAGTAAGGAGAACCCTACTCCTCTACTGGTGGGACTGCAAACTTTTACAGCTACTTTGAAAATCAATCTGGTGGTTTCTCAGAAAATTGGAATTTGATCTACCTCAAGATCCAGAGACATCACTATTGGATATATACCCAAATGATGCTCAATCATATCACTTGGACACTTGCTCAGCTATGTTCATAGCAGCTTTATTTGTAATAACTGGAACCTGGAAGCAAACTAAATGCCTTCAACTGAAGAATAGATAAAGAACATGTGCATCTACACAATGCAGCATTACTCAGTGGTAAAAGACAATGACATCATGAAATTTGCAGGTAAATGGATGGAACTAGAAAGAAAACACCATCCTGAGTGATGTAATCTGACCCAAAAAGACAAATGTGGCATGTACCCACTCATAAGTAGATATTAGATACAAAGCAAAGAATAACCAGGTTACAATCCACAATCCCAGAGAGGCTAGGTAACAAGGAAGACCTTAACAGGGATGAATGGATCTTTCTGGGGGAGGAAATAGATGAGATCTCCTGGCTAAACTGGGAGTGGGGAGTAGAGGAAAGGGAATGGGGATGGAGGGAAGGGAACATAAAAGATCAGAATGATACAGTTGGGGACAGGACAGAGGGGGAAAGTAATAAAAGAGAGATCTTGATAGAGGGGCCATTGTGGGATTAGGGAGAAACCTGGTGACAGGGAAACTCCCAGGAACCCATAGGGATGACCCCAAGTCTTATTGCTAAGACTTCAAGCGATAGTGGAGAAGGTGCCTGAACTATCTCACTTTGCTCAACTATTTCTCTTTGAAATGTAAGCAAAAATAAAGCTCTTCTTCCCCTCAGTTTCTTCTTGTCAGGTATTAAATTACAGCAAACTAAGGTGATTAATATAGAAAATTGATACAAGGAAATGGGGCCATTGCAAGCAATGAAACTGAAGCAATAATACAGACTCATCCAAGAAACAAAAGCCTGTGACTGGGCAGAATCAGACTCAGATTCTGCCAGACTTAAATAAGAGAAACACCAATACATCTAAATTGATTCAGAAATATGAAACCACTATTCTCAAGATATTAAAGGTGTATAAAGAGACAATAACAACAGCAAAGAAAAGTAAAACAATTGCTCAGATAAACACAGGCATGAAAATTCTAATAAAAATATTTTTAGACTGAATTCAAGAACTTGTTAATAAAAACCATGCTTTACAACCAAGCTAGTGTAATTCCAGCGATATGCATATATTCACATCAATAAATATAATGTACTTAAGGACAGCAATCACATGATCATCACAGAAATATAGAAAAATGCTGATAAAGTTCAACATTCTTTCATGCTTAAAGCTTTGAATAGTGGACATATCCTTCAAATAATTGAAGCTCCACAGAGAAAACCTATAGCCAATATGATTCTAATTAGGGAAAAAAACCTAAAAACATCACCTCTGGAATCAGAAGTTAGATGAGTGCCCATCCTCCAAACCGTTATTTAATATAGTGCTTGAAGTCTTAGCTACAGTTGTAAGGCAAGAGAAAGAAATCAAAGAAACACAAGACCTTGCGAGACTGCTCAGCAAGTAGTCACTGGCTACCAAGCCTGATGACCTGAATTTGATCCCTGGAGCCGGCGTGGTTGAAAGAGAGAACCAACTTCTGCAAGTTGTGCTTTGACTTCCATGTGTGCACTGTGGCAAAATGACCCTAGCCCTCTCCCTAGAAAAATCAAGAAAGAAGTTTAAAATAGTACTTAAGGAATACAGATATGAAATAAAATGTAAGTGTTTTTATCTGAATACAAGAGCCTTTACTTAAGAGATTCTAAGGGCCCTACTAGAAAGCTCTTAGATCTGATTCATACTTAATCAGAATAAAGGATGCAAAAATCAACATACGAAAATAAGTGGTTTTCCTAAATACTAATAATGAACTGGTCACAGAAGAGATCTAGGAGAAAAAAAATCCTGTTCCAATCAAATTTACAAAAGCCTTGGAAACAACCCTTCTCCCAGTCAAGTAATTAACCTCACCAAGTAGACAAAAACTTCTACAATAAAGACTAGAAGCTAGAAAGGCTTTAAAATATCATGGATTGACCAAATTAATATTATGAAAATGGATATACCACTGGCAATAGCCTGCATAGTTAGAAAAATTTATAGCAATAGTCCAACAACATTCTTGTTGAACTAGGACAAATAGTCCTAAAATTCATGTGGAGTCAAGACGTATTATATAGCCAATCAATCCTAAATAGAAGGTCAGTGCTGGAGGTATCACAATCCTTGATCTCAATGCCACTAAAAACAAAGCAGTATGGTATATGCATAAAATAGACATAGAGTACAATTTTGATATAAACTTACATGTGTACAGACATTCATACATTGATGGGGTGGTCAAAAACACATGGAGGAAAGACAAACCTCTTTGATAAATATTGCAAGTGAAAATAGATGTCTGCATGTATAAAAATTAAACAAGATGCATATCTCTCACCCTGCATAGAAAACAATTCACAGTGAACAAAGACCTCTATATAGGACCTGATTCTCTGGCACTGTTAAGGGAAAGCACTCTGAGATAAAAGCATAGACAAGAACCACGCGAAAAGTGTGCCAGGGGTTTAGGAAATTTCTGAGAAATCACAGGCTTTGTCAGATTGCATGAAACTGAAAGGCAGCACAATAAAGGAAGCAATCAGCAGAATAAAAAGACGGTTTACAGGATGGGAGAAAATCCTTGCTATCTCTCTATCTGACAGGAGTTGGTGTCTAGAATCTACAAAGACTCCAAAAATTATGCCCAACCCCAAATCAACAAATCAATGAAAGGGCAAATGAATAATTTTCAAAATAAGAAATTGTAGTTAAATTTTGATTAAAATAGTCAGTGTTTATCCATGAGGGCAGGGTAATTCAGAATGAACACCATTGGAAAACCAATCACAATAAAAGTGGGAATGAGAGATTCTACTGGTGTGAGTCCAAACTTGTTGTGCTGCTATAGAAATTAGAATGGAAGGTCCTTAGAACACTGAAAATACAGCTATCATATATTGCTATTCCACACCTGGATCTACACCAGCAAGAGTGTGAGTGAGTGAACCACAGAGTTACTTGCACATCCATGTTTATTACTGCGCAATTCACATCACTCTACATGCAGGACAAGTCTGTATGTTCACCAACAGATGACTGGATAGACATTTATTTAGTGGATGTCAAGTGAAACAAGCCAGGCTCACAAGGACAAATATCACATATTTTTTCTCACATATGCAGCTTTATATGGGCATGAATGTAGAAGAGGAAGTATGAGTCTTGGAAAAGAGGTCTCAATGAAGGGGCAAGGCAGGATAAAACAGAGTAAAGGGGAAAAAACTTAATATATCACTTATCTCTCAGATGGAGAATCTAGATTTAAGTGTGTATATTTATACACACATATTTTCATGTAACAGGAAAACAAATGGCTGCTTTTCAGGGAAGGAAAACTAGGAGATAGGGAAGTAAAGATACATAAGAGAAAGGAGAGTAGAAGCAGGGAAGGGCAGTAAGGAAGGTGAGTGAAAAAGAGATACAGTAGTGTGTGTATGTGTGTGTGTGTGTGTGCGCACACACATATATCATAATAAATCTTAATATTTTAGATGATAACTGAAGTGTAAATTTAAGAAAGCTTCTGGGTGGACCACAACTTTACTCAGACCCGAGATGTCACTCAGATTTTGTGAAGCTGATGCCAAAAATATGGGTAATAAAAATGTAGTCCCCAAACAGGTTATGTCAAGCTATAAAGCTTTCACAGAGCAAGGGAATAAAGTAAAGAGAAAACATACTCAGTGAAAATTTTTTATGAATTATATATGAGGTAAGGGGGCTAAAAACCAGAAGAGACCAGGAATGCAAACTAAGTAACGGATCCTGTTGCCAAAATGGGGCAAGGACTCACATAGAGATGACACAAAAGAAATCATACAAACAGCCACAGATACATGGAACATCTTCTGATAACGAAAGATATGCAAATTAACCCACCACAAAGAATTGTCTTAGACCCATTAGTTCAGCTAGTCTGGAAAATGATAGAAGATAGCAAATGTTGGCAGGATGTGGAGAAAAGGAAACAGTTCTTCCTTACATCCTGCTGATGATGTGGAAAATTAGTTCAGCCATTCTGGAAATAGCATCGGGGCTCCTCAGCAAAGTAAAAATGGAGTTGTCCTATGACTCAGTGTTATATCTAAATCACTACCTAGAATAATTGATGTCAGCTTACCAATGAGATGTTGGCCTCTACTCAGTAGCTCACTACTGTGTTACACCATCTATGCTATGGAGGCAGTTTCTGTGCCCATCAACGGATGGATTGATTCTTTAAAATCTGGTACTTATACTTAACAGAATATGATTTACTCTAAAATGCCCTAGGTTTATCTTGGCGTTAGAAATGTGATCATTGCTTTACATAAACTTTCCAAGTGAGAAGGGAAAAGAACTCTTTTTAAACTCTGACATTAAATCAGCAGGGGCTAACCAACTCTGAGGATACTAACACACATTGGAAAAGGGAAGAGATGCATGGTCTTTCCTCATCGGGAAGATGATATTTTGCAATTATTTTCTTTTAAAATATCCAGAAAGTAATTAATTGGGTTGATAGGTCTCTCAACTTTATTCCTTTTCCAGAGAGAGAAAATGAAACATCAATTGACCAGAACATGCATTCTCTTATTACAGAAACTGCTTTGCCACACTGTCATTAAAAACATTGAGGTTAGTGGAAAGGTTGAAATTATTTTAAAATAAAATACATGAAGAACACAGATGATGACGGTGGTTGAGATTCTCGTCTCAATGAGCTGTCCTTGAAGAGATGTATTTCCTTACTATGGCACACTATGCTCTTAATCTGTTTACAAGCTAGACAGATCCACGGGTTCAAACAGGATGTGGGTAAAGAGTCACACATGAAACCGGCTAGCCCAGACATGATCTCAGCGGTCTAAACTCCAGTCTCCTAGCAACTGCAGGACTGCT